>NC_140177.1:45261442-45418494 GCF_963971535.1 Notolepis coatsorum
GGTATTGATTGATGGAGATAACAATTGTGGTATATGTATAGTGACGTTCCAACCATTGGTAATGGACTTGTGATAGTAATGGTATCTTTTGTATGCATTTGTACACATACAGATTTTACGGTTTGGATGAAGGTTTGGATGAGGTTGGATCAAGCTTCTTCATTAAAATCAGTTCAAGAAATCAACTTGTGTTTTGCGTCGTGCCCGAGGATGTCACAGTGACCATGTCCGGCATCTTATAGGAGGACGCTGGGGCGTGGCCTGGTCAGGTGCATGGGTGCAAATTGTTTGTTCATGAGCACAGTAGGTGCTAGGAGATAAGAGTTATCTCATAATGGCAGGAGCGAGACGCTCTGCCAGTATTCATATAACTAGGATAACCTTTCATTTTTGTAGTATGCTACTATGTGTTACTTCTACCCCATAATGCCCTGAGTGGGAGGGTAGTTTGTTTACCAGTGTTTTGGCTATGTTTGTGAAGAACATTTTTAAGTAATTGGCTACATCCAGCTTGTCTGTGATGAGCGTGTTGTCTGTCTTTATGTTTATGTTTGAGAATCTGGTTTTACGTTTTTTACTGCAGCCTAGTTGATTATTGAGTCATTTCCAAAGTTCACGTGGTTTGTTTTTGTTTTCCTCAGTTTTGTCATCATGATGTGTTCCATCATTATATAGTCTGGGTTTGCCACTTTTCCCTTTGGAAGGTTTACAAAGGCAAGCACAGTTAAATTCTACTGTATTACATCTTGATTGTCACACACAAATAGTTGCTGTATATGGAAATGTACTCACCCATCGTCATGCTTGTTGTATGATCTGGGTTGGTTGTTGAAGAGTACAATGTTTTGTGTACAATGACCGTGAGAGAACTTACAGATCAGATCTGCAATGTTCAGTTGGATGTTGAGCTCAAGCTCATCAGAGCTTTTATAGGATTCCTTTTTTTTATTGAGTGTGTAAGCTTGTGATTGGCTACCTTCTGAGAAGGAGAATTCAGCTACACAGACAATTATTGAGTGTTTGTGGTCAATCGAGTGTAGGTGGGTTTACCCTCCATTACATTCCTAGGGACGACGGAGTACAATCTGTGATGCATTTGTCTCTCTCTCTCTGGTGCAGAGGCGGTAGAAAGCATCTTGTCTTCAACTTGTGGTTGTTAGGCCTTAAAAGAGATGTGTTGAAATGTTATGGGGGGCATGTTCCCCATCAGGAATGTGCACAAATATGGTCCAATGGGGAATTTTATAGTTTCTTTAATAGTTGTCATACAGAAGTACAGAATACTTTTATACAAAATGCTTCTTACTGTTACGCTCCAGAGACTGTGCTAGACAAGATAAGTATGAAATAAAATAAAGTAGCATGTAAAAAGAAGTAAAAATAGAGGTCACAGTGTTCAGTATAGACATACCCGGTATGTACAATGTTCGATGCAGACTAGAAGTAACTGAGTTACCATACAATATACAATATACTATGCAATATACTAATATACAATACTATATAGTGCAAAGCAGAAATGGGATGAGGTACAATTTAGGTACAATTTACAGTAAGGTGTACGAGTTGTAGTGCAAAACCAATAAATATAAAGTGTGTTTAGGTGATCTAAAGTGTGGAGAGTGGCTGCTGCAGTGTGTTGTTTGTTTAAAGTGAGTGTGTGCGTGTGGATGTGTGTGCTGTGTGCATTTGATGGTTGTTGCATAGTGTTTATTGTTCGTTGAGAAGCCTGATGGCCTGGGGATAGATGCTTCTTCTGAGTCTTTCTGTGCTCGCCTTGAGACTCCGGTATCGCTTGCCTGACCGCAGCAGTTCAAAGAGGCAGTTGTTCGGGGGCTGGAGTCCTTGATGATTCGCTTAGCCTTTTTTTTTTTTATCAACTTTTTCTCCCATTTTCTATATTTTCTCCCATCCCAATTTCGTATCATCCAATTCAACCCTCCCCTGTCACAAACGCTGTTTCTTGCCTCCCACAAGCCGGCTGCAATGTGGACTAAGTCATACATAGCACAAGTCCCCTCCGGTACTTGAGGTAACAGCAGTCGCATCTTTTCACCTGCGCAGCTCGATCTCTCAGTGGCGAGGAGTAACGCGTGGGAGGCTCACGCTGCCCCCGACACTTCCTGATTCTACTGCGCAGGCGCACCAACCGACCTGTAGGAGTCGCTGTCCACAACGCCCGATCTCCACCCATCAGTTTCCCACCCCCTAATACGGCCAATGTGTATTAGTATGAACGATCAGCTAAACTGAAAGCAATGTGGAGCGCTGGGCTCGAACAGGCGAGCCCAGCGTCTCCAGCATTCGTGGCGAGCGCCTTGCCCACTACGCCACGTAGCCGCCCTGATGATTCGCTTAGCCTTACCCCTGCACCGCTTGTTGTAAATGTTCTGGAGGGTGGGAAGCCCCCCTCCAATTGTGCGTTCCGCTGAACGTGTCACTCTTTGTAGTCTGCTTCGGTCTTGTGCAGTGCTATTCCCAAACCAGGAGGTGATGTTGCCAGTCAGGATGCTCTCTATTGTACATGAGTAGAAGTTCTTAAGGATCTTCTGACTGACTTGGAACTTCCTTAGGTGCCTGAGGAAGTAGAGGCGTTGTCGTGCCTTCTTCACAACACTGTCAATGTGTGTGGTCCATGTCAAGTCCTCGGATATGTGGGCTCTGAGGTACTTGAAACTGTTCACTCTCTCAACCGGTGCCCCGTCGATGCTGAGGGGGCTGTAGTCCTTGACCCCCGACCTCCTAAAGTCCACAATCATCTCCTTTGTTTTGCTGACGTTCAGGGAGAGTCTGTTTTCCTGGCACCATCCCGCCAGGACCTTGACCTCTTCCAGGTAGGCCCTCTCGTCGTTTGCAGAGATCAGGCCCACCACTACTGTCTCGTCAGCAAATTTGATGATTGTGTTGTTGCTCCGCTGAGCCACACAGTCATGTGTGTACAGGGAGTAGAGGAGGGGACTCAAAACACAGCCCTGTGGGGCCCCTATGTTGAGGGTGATGGATGAGGAGGTGCAGTTGCCTGCTCTCACCACCTGGGGTCTGCCCGTCAGGAAGTCCAAGACCCACTGGCAGAGGTCATAGTTCAAGCCCAGGTCCCTGAGCTTGGCTATGAGTTTGGAGTGAACTATGGTATTGAATGCTGAGCTGTAGTCGATGAATAGCATTCTCACATAGTTCCCCTGCCTCTTGTCCAGGTGTGATGCTGCTGTGTGCAGCACATGGGCTATGGCGTCCTCCGTGGACCTGTTGGGGCGGTATGCAAATTGCAGGGGGTCCAGGTTGATGGGGAGGGAGGAACAGATGTAGCCCTTCACTAGCTTCTCAAAGCACTTCATGGCTATGGAGGTGAGAGCTACAGGGCGGTAGTCGTTGAGGCAAGTGGGCGTAGATTTTTTGGGTACAGGGATGATGGTGGACTTCTTCAAACAGGTGGGGATGACAGCCTGTTCTAAGGACAGGTTAAATATGTCAGTGAATACCGGGGCCAGTTGGTCGGCACAGACTTTTAGGACGCGGCCGGGGATACCGTCCGGTCCTGCTGCCTTCCTAAAGGTCCTCCTCACCTCATGTTCTGTTATTCTGAACACTGAATCTCCATCAGCAGCGCCCCCCCCCCCTCCATTGCAGTGGTTTGTAGGCTGGTGTTGTTATTCACCGCCTCAAACCTCGCATAGAAGGTATTGAGATCATTTGCTAAGGAGATGTCACTGTTCAGCTTGAGGGAGGTGCCTTTGTAATCTGTCATCGTTCTGAGGCCCTGCCACATGCCTCTAGAGTCAGCCTGTTCAAACTGAAGTTCAACTTTGTCCCTGTAACGCCGTTTTGCCTCTATTACTGCTCTCCTGACGTTGTATCTTGCCGTTTTGTGTTCATCCATGTTGCCTGTCACAAGCCCGGCGTTGTATGCTGAGGTGCGCACTTTCAGAGCCTCACGGACGGATTTATCTACCCAAGGCTTTTGATTTGGGTAAATTCTAATTGTGGTAGAGGGGATTGTTTCTTCTACCAGAGTACAGACAAAGTCAAGCACCGTTTCAGTGTATTCGTTGAGGTTGTCTGTGTTATCACGAAACACATTCCAGTCTGTGCATTCCAGCGCAGCCTGTAGTGTCTCCTCTGACGTCACAGTCCAACGCTTAACCTCTCACGATACTACCGGCGTGCGCTTGGTACTCGAATGGACTAAGAGCCTGTGACTTGTACCCATTCTTAAATTGCGAGTATACATGGTCTAATATGTTCTCGCCTCTGGTGGGACAGGTCACATGCTGATAGAAATTCGGCAACACCTTTTTAAGACGCGCGCTGAATTGAGCCCCTGTTCCTACACACAAATGATAGTTATTTTAGTTCATTAATGCTAATATCTTATATACTGTATAAGCTCCTCTGGTCAAAGCAAATGTCTCCCCCACTCTGGAATGTGCAGGCTGTAGAATCCGGTGATACCTCATACCTTAAATGCACATCTTCAGTGACTGCACACTTACAATGTCTACACACACACACACACACACACACACACACACACACACACACACACACACACACACACACACACACACACACACACACACACACACACACACACACACACACACACACACACACACACACACACACACACACACACACACACACACACACACACACACACACACACACACACACACACACACACACACACACACACACACACACACACACACACACACACACACACACGATTCATCTCAGGGCCATATATGGCAGTTGGATACAGGCACACCTACTGTAAGCGCACACACATACTTACACACGCACACACACGCACGCACACGCACCCCTCCCTCTTCTGTCTTTGTGCAAGTAAGAGTATATAAATCGCTGTCATCATGTGTATGAGATCGGATCTGATGCTGGTGAGAGAGGGAGCCCCGGTGGAGGGCGACTGCGCTTCTTCTCTGTGTTCTCTGTGCAATAAAGACTCTGTGCAAATGGAACTTTGTCGCTCTGAATATATCTGGTTCAGCTGGTCCATAACTATATCAATTCAGGACTTACGAGGGAACTAAATCCCTTACAAATGGAGGTTCCAGTGAGGACGGAACGAGAACTCTTGGAGGAATGGAGACACGGAGAAGAGAGGACGGAACAGAAGATCCAGACACTCACACCAGCTGTCTGCAGCGCGTCTGAACCATGGGTGAGATACCAGCAGCAGCCCCTCAGACGTCCGTGATGAGACCACCAGACGACCAGGTGACAGGCAGGAGGAGACGAAGGACAGACAGGCCAGGATGAAGAGAGGCAGACTGGAGGAGATGGCAGCTGAGCAGCAGAGGCTGGAGATGAACACCGCAGCCAGGCACCGCAAATCATCGACAGCAGCCAGGCACCGCAGATCATCTACGACACGCAGATCATCTACGACAGGAGGGAGGAAACGGCAGCAGGAGAGACACTGGAGGCTGAGCTGGAGAGACGGTGGGCTAGCTGGCGAGAGGTGGAGGGGACAGTCCAGAGACACTGAGGAGCAGCAGACCAGAGGAGACACTTTTGCCTAAGGGGACCGCACCCTGGAACGGGAACCAGCTCAGGAAGGAGACCCACGCCCTAGAAGACGGGACCAAGGAGTGCACTGTAATAGAGGGGTGGGTTCCTCTGGGTTAGGTGAATGAGTAAGGGGGGTCCAACGGGGGTTGAAGTGTATCGTCTGAAAAAGTTGCAAAATCTGTGTTTCTCTCTTTCTTCTCTCTCTCTCTCCCGTTCCCCCCCCTCCCTCTATCTCTCTCTCCTCTCCTGGTGTTGTTATCCCGTCTGGTATTAGGTGTGATGCATGTAATGGTTGACAATCGACAGATATGGTCCATTAATGAACTGTTGTGTTGACATAAATTTAATTAATGTCAAGAGAGGGAATTGATAGTTATTTTAGTTCATTAATGCTAATATATTATATACTGTATAAGCTCCTCTGGTCAAACAAATGTCTCCCCCACTCTGGAATGTGCAGGCTGTAGAATCCGGTGATACCTCATCATCATCATCATCATCATCATCATCATTTATTTATTCGTACATGGAATTGTACATACCTTAAATGTACATCTTCAGTGACTGCACACTTACAATGTCCACACACACACACACACACACACACACACACACACACACACACACACACACACACACACACACACACACACACACACACACACACACACACACACACACACACACACACACACACACACACACACACACACACACACACACACACGATTCATCTCGGGCCATATATGGCAGTTGGATACAGGCACACCTACTGTAAGCGCACACACATACTTACACACGCACACACACGCACCCCTCCCTCTTCTGTCTTTGTGCAAGTAAGAGTATATAAATCGCTGTCATCATGTGTATGAGATCGGATCTGATGCTGGTGAGAGAGGGAGCCCCGGTGGAGGGCGACTGCGCTTCTTCTCTGTGTTCTCTGTGCAATAAAGACTGTGCAAATGGAACTTTGTTGCTCTGAATATATCTGGTTCAGCTGGTCCATAACTATATCAATTCAGGACTTACGAGGGAACTAAATCCCTTACACAAAGTGCCCTGATAATTGTGTTAATTCATGTAATTAGGGAGTCCATGTGGGGGGGGGGCTCTAGAAGCATTTTTGCTATCCTGCTGTGTCTATGTATGGTATCTGTATTGTGAGGATACAGGATAAGTGAGGATACCATGCAATATATACCATCATCTTCTCAGTCACTCTCTGCAAATCATGAGCTACTTATGCCCTCTAGTGGGGATCCACTGTAATGACGTTTGTTTTTAATTCTATTCTTTACCCCTGTGGGGATTATACATTACAGCCCATTCATTCCTTTGCCATGACAGACATCAAATAGGGGTTATGGGTCATTATTACTATAAGTAGTTTATGTGGTGTATTTATGACAACAAATTTAGTTTGTGGACATGACTCCAAACTCACACAACTCAAATGTGATGCATTTCAAGCGGAAGTGTTTTTATTGCATTGCAGGAAAGCATTAAAGCATTGCATAAAGTGCTACAACCCGCAACCCCCCCCCACCCTTATCCATGTTCAAATACAGCAAAGCAAGCAAAGCATGTGGTTTAATCATCATGAGAGCACCAAGCGAGAAGGAACGTATGCAGCAGTGACATTTAATTCAGTAGCATTAATTTGATAGTAGTGCAAAAAGGCTGAAGGCTGTGCATAGTCTATGTATTGGGAGGTCAAGAGGCAGAGGTCATTCCAAGGTCAGAGGTCAGTGGTCACAGATCATGTACTTCAACTCTTAGAGTCAGAGGCATATAGCAAGAAACCAGAGAAGGTGCTGTCATCCTCACTGCTGGAGTAGACTCCGTTCCAGTCCCTCAGAGTCTCCAGCCACACCTGGTCACCTGAATTCAGCTGCAGCACAACCAGGTTGGACGCCTGGTCGATGTCCTGGCCGTACAGTGAGTCGCGCGTCCGCAACCTTCGTACCCCGTTCACCACAAGGGCAGCGCGAAGCGGTCGGCTGCGCACCGTGATGTGGTACGTGAACACGTAGACGCCTGAGTGGGTGACGTTGAACTTGCTGAGCACCGGGTCCCAGTGGTCCTCCCCGTTATAAAAGACCTTGTCGAACTTCACCGGCAGGCCGGGAGGAGGAAAGGACTTGCTTGGGAACAGGCCCACGCTGAAAGCACAGTGGACCTGCTCCACGCTCTCACCAGGGGGGCCTTTTGGTCCTCGGGCCCCACGTACACCTTTGGGGCCTTTCTCCCCCTTCATCCCTGGCATGCCTCTCCCTCCTGGAGGACCTTGGGGGCCCCTCGCCCCATTCTCTCCCTTCCCTCCTGGATGCCCTCGCTCCCCTTTCTGACCCGGGCCCCCCTGTGAACCGTCAGTTCCGTTCACTCCGGGGGGGCCTGTATCACCTCTCTCCCCAAAGGGCCCAGGCACACCCCCTTCCCCTTTCTCTCCTCTGTCACCCGGTGAACACTCCCCCATCTCTCCCTTCAGACCGTTTGTCCCAGCCAGCCCAGGGGGGCCTATAGACCCCTCTATCCCTGGGCTGCCCTTCGTTCCATTCTGTCCAGGCTCTCCACTTTCTCCTGGTTCCCCTGTGAGACCAGGGAGACCAGGGTTACCTTCCTCCCCTCTGGGGCCTGGTTCACCTGTGTGGAAGGGTTTTTATTCACTTAGCAAGAAGTCCTTTAATGCAAATATTTGGTCAACAAAATGTTACTGAATTTTTGTTTGTCCATCTCCACTAACTACAATGACTTTCTATCTACTGAAAGTAAACACAATATATACCGATCCTTTGATGCCTGCGGTGCTCATAACATGTTAACATGTAGTCTGACCTGAAGGATGTTGCAAGTGAGTATAACTCTCCCATTGGCCAACTTTGCCAACTTCAGTTCGGTACATCCCTATTCTACCAGACCAGTCTTTTACACTAGTCAGTGCTAAATGTAATGTGACGTAAGGCTGCAGGCAGTGCGAGACCACATAACGTGTAGTTCTGGAACACTGCATACCTGTCTCTCCTGGTCTTCCTGCCAGTCCAGGCACACCAGAGATACCAACAGCTCCTTGTTCACCTTTTTCACCTGTGCAACAGGAAAAAAGGAATTACTGTATATCAATAAAATATTACATTAAAGGAGCATTTCACCCCAAAAGATTATTTGTATATCAATTACACACCCCGTGTTGCCTTGAATTCCTGAAGAAACTCTCACTAAACTTGTGTAGTATAAGACTAATTTATCTAGTTGTATGCTACATAGCGCATCCCCAAACAGATGCATTTTCGCGAAAACTTTGCTAACAAAAACATTTCCGGATAAATGCTGCCTTCAAATGAGTTTGTGATCTCTCGTCTACACGTTACGCTTGGTGATCAAGTGGTCGAAGTTGTGAGAACACCGTTGCTACTAGGCAAGTGGGCCACGGACAGAAATCAAACACTGCAAACACGACCCCATTTGAAGGCAGCATTTATCAGGAAATGTTTTCGTTACCAAAGTTGTAGCGAAGATGCACGTGGTTGGGAAGTACTGAGCATACGACTGGATAAATGAGACTAAGAGTTTGTAAACGGATGTTTTGATATAGTTTTGCTGTTCAACCCCATTGACTTCAATTCATCAAGTAGGGCTTCTGTTTGTTTTTTATCTGTACACCATGGAGGCATGCAAGATAAAAGAATATATTATGATATTATCGGCCTACTGATATTATCGGCCGATATTGGCATTAAAATGTAATATCGAAAATGATCGGTATTGGTAAAAAAAAATTATTATAATAATTTTTTTCTTTTTTTTTTACATTTATTTAACCTTTATTTACCCAGGCAAGCAAGTAAGAAGGCATTTTTATTTTATTTATTGTCAAGAGTATGCATAATGTTGTGTTAATTCCACAACAAGAGATGTGTAATGTTAATTACCTGAAATGATTCAGTTTTGGGGGGGGGGGGGGGGGGGGTATCGGTTGATATCGGTATCAGAAATTAAGAGTTGGACAATATCGGTATATCGGTAAAAAAAGCCAATATCGAACATCCCTACTCTTGATAAATCATTATCTGATTTGATAGATTTATTTGTATTTTTTGTTGTTGAAGTTTTGAACACTGACACACAGTACAACAGTCAATGTAAATGTAATGTGAGCTACCACTGTCCCCATTGAGTCCATTGGCTCCAGGGGGCCCTTCCAGGCCTGCAGGTCCCCTGATTCCAGCCTCACCCTTCTGCCCTGGTGTCCCTGGAACACAGAAGGAGGAGGAGGGAGGAGCAAGTGTGCAGAACATGATATAAGAGAGAGGATCAATTTATGAATCATACACACATTATGTTTAAACAAAAGGACAGCATATGAGGTCCATATGATTATTAATTTCAGACTCTGTGTGATTCATGTCATACAAATAGTGATTCAATTCATACATTATATTTAAGAAATGTATCTTTCAGCATGTTTTTGGTGGTCTCTGAACTGAAGCCTTTACTCTTGAATAACCACAGTCTGTACCTGCGGGGCCCTTCTCTCCCGGAGGCCCAGGCAGGCCTCCCTCCCCTGGGGGCCCTACGAGGCCTTTCTCTGGCGGACAACACTCGCAGAAGTTGAAGAAGCATTCGCTATAGTCCAGGGTATAGTTCCCAAGGCCAGCCCCAGGTGGTGCCATGGCATCGGTGTGAAACTCAGTAGGGTAGGCATCGCTGGAGTAGGTGGTGCTGTCTGTTGGGGACAGAGAGTAGTCTGCCATGGACTCAGTGGTCTCCTCTGTAGAGGTGCTGCTGGCAGGAGCTGAGGTGGTGGTGGTACGCCTGAATCTGCCCCCTCCTCCACCTCCACCACCACCACCACCACTACTACCACTACCACCACCACCACCACCGCTGACCCCTGCACGAGGGGGCTTTTTGGTGTTCTGAGGTTTGGGCCAGCGGGTGCTTCTGGCGGCAGAGGTCAGGGTGGTCATCAGGACCACTAGGAGAGTGGTCAACAGGAAGACGAGACGCAGGGACGGCATGAGAACAGCTTTGTATGTGAACTGAGAGAGAGAGAGAGAGAGAGAGAGAGAGAGAGAGAGAGAGAGAGAGAGAGAGAGAGAGAGAGATCCTTAACTAACCAAGACTTCCCGAAAATGGGAAAAACATCCATTAGAAGTACTGCAGGAATTGTGCAATGACCTACTTAGAGTTCACAGACACACTGCCAATAATGCATGCAGGGCAGAACTTGGCCAATACCCACTACTTATACAAATTCGAAAGCGAGCCATCAAATTGATACACACCTCCAATCAAGTGACCCCCACACTCCTACCACTACAAAGCCCTTCAGAGCCAAGAGATTAACCTATAAGAGTCCCCTCTGCCAGCTAGTCCTGAATCTCTGCCCACACCCACCAGGGCTTCAGGACAGACACCAAGCAACCTGGCCCAACCAAATCATCTCAAAACAAAAAGAAAATTATATTAAATATTGGAACAAATCAACCAAATCACAAAGTAAATTTGAAATCTAGTATTTACCCTAAACAGAGAGTACACGTGGCAGAATACCTGACCACGGGAATGATATAAAAATAAGAAAAACATTGACACAGTACAGACTGAATTGGCTGTCCAGAGAGGCCAGGCTGTGTTCACTTTGTCATCAGGGGGGGGTGTTGAGACAGAATCTCACTTCCTACTACACTGTGAGAAATATAAGGATCTAAGAGAGGTTTTCTTTGATAAAATAAATACAATTGATCCACAGTTTATCCATCTCCCTGATCATCAAAAGCTGTTATATGTGGGGAGAAAAGTCAGTGTCCAGTATTAGCTGCAAAATATATAGATTGTTGTCATACAATAAGAGAACACGCTCTGTAAATACATGTTTCTGGGTGGCTACATCTGTAAAATGATTACCTGATTGAATGATTATTCTGTAATTTAATGAGTTTCTGTTGATTGTTTTACTGTTATTGGTAATGTTATGGTATTTTTGATAGCTTATATGTGTTATTGTTTGTATGTTTGACTTGCTTTGACAATAAGTACGTTGATATTTCATGCCAATAAAGCCTATTTTGAATTTTAGAGAGAGAGAGAGAGAGAGAGAGAGAGAGAGAGAGAGAGAGAGAGAGAGAGAGAGAGAGAGAGAGAGAGAGAGAGAGAGAGAGAGAGAGAGAGCGAGAGAGAGAGAGAGAGCGAGAGAGAGAGAGAGAGATACCTGGTTAGTGTGTGTATGGGAAAGAGAGAGACAGACAGACAGACAGAGACAAAAAGAGAGAGAGACAGAAAGAGAGACGGAGAGAGACAGAAAGAGAGAGAGAAAGAAAGAGAGAGATACCTGGTTAGTGTGTGTGTGGGAAAGAGAGAGACAGACAGATATGCAGACAGACAGAGACAAAAAGAGAGAGACAGAAAGAGAGACAGAAACCGAGAGAGACAGAAAGAGAGAGAGAGAGAGAGAGAGAGAGAGAGAGAGAGAGAGAGAGAGAGAGAGAGAGAGAGAGAGAGAGAGAGAGAGAGAGAGAGAGAGAGAGGGAAGGAGGAGAGACAGGAGGTGTGTGTGGGGGGTCAGAAGTATGGACAAAATGAAAATAAGAATTACAGAAAATTACACAGCATTAATTAGGGCAGTTGTTAAGTACCATCTGTTACCATGCTACATGTGAAACATCTCATTACCTCTAGAATTTTGTCAAAAATGCAATGCAATGTGCCAGAGTGAACGACAAAGGGACAGGTGCAGCTTACCTGCCAATGAAGCTGTGAACGGCTCAGTCCGTCACATCCATTTGATCGCCAGCAGCCAACTCCTTCCCTTATATCACACCCGGTAGTCTATCTCTTCCATCGTATCAGCCAATGAGGAAACCAGGGAGACACATCTCAGGGGGTTTCTTGTGGGGTAGGTGGGCTGGCAGAGACATATTACATGACTCCTAAGGGATATGAAATTGAAAGTTTAGAGCAAGTTGCATACAAGACCAGACTGTATTCTTTGTGATATGGGATATGATTCTGGGACACACTTTGTAGTTGCAGTGTCACACACACACACACACACACACACACACACACACACACACACACACACACACACACACACACATGCACATGCACTCACACACACACACACACATGCGCACACACACACATGCACATGCACTCACACTCACCCGCACACACACACGCGCACACACACACGCACGCACGCACACACACACACACACACACACACACACACACACATGCACACACACACGCTTGCTTTATACAGAGACAAAAAGAAGAAAATATATATTATACACACACACACACAGACACACAATACTAAGTAAGTAATGGATAATAACCCATATTATTAGAGTTACACAGGACTGTGTGGTAATACCTTGTAGTGACCGCAGCACATCAAAGCAGAAAAGGGCCCACCACAAACTCACCGAGGGAAGGATCTATGACTCAAAACAGGTTCCATAGCAACATTGATCTAACAAATCACCACCTTGATCTAGCAAACCACAAAAAGTTCACCAAACTCTGCAACCCTGCGTGAAACTCTGCCCCTCTGAACTTCACATTTCTCAGATGCATTGTGGGTAGAGTGTCAACCTTTGACATTAGCACTGTATGAGCCCCCCCCCACCCCCCCCCCCCCCACACACACACACACCAGCTCCAAGATACATGCCTGGATGGTGGCTGGCTATGGTGTTCAGACTGAGTGGCCTTCTTGTATACAGTATCACAGCATTCCCTACACGCCCGCAGCAGCTCTTTGGTTAGTAGGAGAACGACAAATGCCTGAAATACATTTATTTAGGCTCGATTTTCACAGCAACAACAGCAAAGAAAGGTAGAAAGAAAGAAAGAAAGAAAGAAAGAAAGAAAGAAAGAAAGAAAGAAAGAAAGAAAGAAAGAAAGAAAGAAAGAAAGAAAGAAAGAAAGAAAGAAAGAGAAAGAAAGAAAGAAAGAAAGAAAGAAAGAAAGAAAGAAAGAAAGAAAGAAAGAAAGAAAGAAAGAAAGAAAGAAAGAAAGAAAGAAAGAAAAAAAGAAAGAAAACAGAGATGGTACATTTGATTTTGCAACTGTAAAATATTACTTTATTCTCAAAGGATAATGTGAAATTCCTTTTCTTATCATGGCCCTATTACTCTAAATCGTGTTTTATTTCTTTTTTTTTAACGCAAAGTAAATAAATCAATCAATCAGTAAGTCACTCTGATTAGGGTGATGATTTATATTTTCTTTGAAACTTCACGGACTGGACTTGAATGCCAGTCATAAGTCACCCACATATTCCATACTGTGGTTGTGTGTTCTGTGTGGAATGTCCACCACACAACCTTAAAAACCTCTCATCATGCACCCAGAAAAGCGGCCATTTTGTTTTTACTTGAACTTGAGGACTGCATACTTTTTTTGCAAAGCTTATCTTTATACTTTATACTTATATCACATGCATGAGCCTGGTCTCTTTTGAAAGATAAGATGAAGTTACTAATGCAAAAAAGGAAAATCACTTTTAGTAATAATGAAATAGAGTAACATACGGCTGAACTTGAGTTGAACTTGTCAACTTTCACCTAAACCCCTTATTATGTGCACACCCCCATGTTGGGTATCATTGGAAAGCTACACTCATTGGCTACAACCCTGACCAATAATCTTTGCAATCGGCGGACAGTTCTACAGCGTTAGGAGTCTGGGATGGTAATCTGATGCTTGTGCGTAAACAGTCGCATGCCTGACATATCGTCATGTAATTCGAGGCACAGATTTGGTCGAGTGAGGTAGCATTCGAATGGCAACAAATAGAGCTTTAATTCTGTAATTTATTTGTTCTGTGAAAAATGCAGCCCGAGCCGCTAGACGCTTGCAAAGTGCTGTGACTTTAATCTGTTCCGCCGGCGGGCACGTCGTCGACCCGAGATAGTCCGGGTTAACTCGCCATGCTCTGGGCGCCGGTTTTTAATCGATATTTCTTTTATTAGCTATATCCATTCATTTTCCATCCATCCAGCCTGACGTTATCATTGGGAATGGGTCTGAGCTTGCAAAAGGGCAAATACCACCGCCTACGCCTCCCGGCTGATATTGCACATCATTCAAATCTGTACGCTGATCTAAGAAGTCCGGTCCAGGTTTTCCTTCTCGGGCATGCAGTATCGTTATAACAGATGGACTGGGGACACTCAGAGCAGCGTGGATTATGTGTTTTGGATAACGTTGGATCAATAAACGCGATCAATATTTGGAATGGCGATCAGGAATTGGATTAATCTTTTTGCAGGACATCAGATGTGAGGTAAGGACTTTATGTTACGAATCTTGGGTTAATCAGATGTTCCTTTCACCGCCATCGGAGCGTGTGTGTGTGTGTGTGAGGTTTGCGCTGACCAAAGTACGGAGAAGCGATTTTTCAGACCCCGCTTCTCTTCATGCATGAGGACACATATAATATCGATAATCTAGTGTTTATTTGAAAACGATTCATAAATCAAGCAACAAATGGCAAGGAAATACATTTATGCGCAATTTGCTGGAGTTTATTGAGATGAGACAGAACGCTCTAGAAATATAGTGATATTCATCACGGTATAAAATGGAAATGTATGTGTAGCATCCTGAATATTCTGCTAAGTATTCAGAAGTGCTGACTAACTTGTTACTTCCCCTGTGTGTATAAAATGTGATAAACAGTGTTCCTTTTGATATCTCGCCCGGACTAATGATGCAAGGTGCTCTTCTTTCTCCGGCTTCGATATGGACCATTAACATGACATTGAAGCATCTTTCTCCCTGCCTTGAGTTGTCCTATAGTGGGACCAGTTGCGGTCGCCAGCAGGGGGCAGTGGTGGCAGGTGTAGCGGAGGAGGAAGGAGTAGCGAGTGAGAGATGATTACCTGGAGGGCGGAACAGAAGAAAGTCCTCTTCGACAGTGAACTCGGACGTGAGAGGACGTGAACGGGCGTGTGCTCTGGACGAGCCCCGTTTGAAGAGTCCAGTTGAAGAGCCCCGTTGAAGAGTAACGGGTGATAATAAGTACTTGCTATAACACGGGTTATCCTAGAAGTACAAGCGATAGTGAAGTGTGTGAGTAAGCGATACGAAAAGAAGAACTAACGTCCATAGATAACGTGTTATCCCAGAAGTGTGAGCGGTGTATTAGCATGCTGCTAACGGCTATAGTGACTCAAGTATACCACCAGGCGAGCGTCGCTGAAGACCGGTGGTGCATACAGCCACGTTGCGTTAGCAGTACAGACGATAGCAGGAGGGTTCACTAAGACCCACAGTTTAGCTGTGTTTAAGGTAGCCAACAGTTTAGAGCGCGCCAGCCCAGTCAGCAGCCCTGCAGTGGACGTCTCATCAACGCAGCAGAGGACACCTCTTCCTCCAGCAGAGGTCGCCACAACACAGCACGCTCTTTCAGTTCAACCACTGCCCCTGCTGCCTACCCCAGCCCGCTGGCTGTGCTCGCGGGATCGCCCGACGCCATCTTGTCACCCGGACGAGGGGTGGTGAGAGTGGATCCGCCATCTTGGTTAAGTACAGGGGGTACTTCGTGTGCCCAAAACAGTATCCATTTGAGCGAACGCTAACGACCAGTGTTTAGGGGTACCCCAACCATTATAAGCCGGCTTTAGTGTAGGTTTTTATTTGGTAACGTGGGCCCACATGTAACTTATTTCTTTTGTATTGTGATAACTGTGTGACGTTCTTGAATTCCCATTGAACTCCTTGACATGTGCCTGGGTCTTCCCCTAATCCAAGCAGGGTTTTGTAATAATGTATTGAGCACTAGGTGCCTATGTTGGGAATAGCGTTCCCCTATAATGCAAGTGAGAGCACCCGGTGCCTAATGTGAATATATGCCATATGAACCACATAAAGTATAAACTGTAACTTGCTAATTGACCAGGCTTACATAAAGGAGACGTAGATGGGAGCACGGTGTGAGTGTCTATTTCTGAGCCCATATTCTAACCTTGTTGACCGGGTAAATATATATGACTGTCGTATATTTATTTAACCCTTCCACCCTATTCTCAGCATATGATTAAGGGTCTCTACAGGTGGTCAAGGAAGGGTACTGCTTTGAGGGAAGCCCAATATCTTTATTGAACTAACAGTCACCAGGTGTGGGAGGGCTAACAGAGGTACTGGGGGAAGTGAGAGTGTGTGGGGAGCTACTGCTGACCGCCCTGGAAGGCGAGGAAGACCAGAGTACCATCCCCCAGGTTATTAAATCCTGGGCCCCATCCGCTCCTGCTGCCCGCCCTCCAGAACGACGTTCCGGGCCAAAGACGGGGGTTCAGATAGATTGAAATCTACTGTATCCCGCTACCAGGTGGCTGTGTATAACTACTCCCATAAGCAGGGATAATCCACCCTTCTACATTTGGCGTCACGAACAGGATCAACATCCTACTCCACTTCCTTGACGTCGACCAGTAGAGAGACCATGATGTCCGAAGAAGAGACCCGCGCCGCGCAGGAGATGGCGGCGAAGTTCGAGGAGCTGCAGGAGAAGTATCGGACTCAGGCGGTACTCCTAAAGCAGCAGGCCGACGCAGTGAAGGAGTCGACCGAGCAGGCACTCCAGGAGAAGCGCTACACTCAGGCGGCTCTACGGGAGCAACGAGACGGCCAAGACGCCGCCACCGAAGTAAAGAAAGAGGAGGCAGTCACCAGGGAGGAATTGACCGCACAGGTGAAGGCCCTGGCGGACAAAGCGAACCGACAAGCAGGCCTCCTAGACCGACAGGCGCTGGCCCTGGAAAGGACCCAAGCCGCCCTCGACAGGGTTGGCCGCGAATCCCGCCCGCCCCCCCTCGCAGACCGTGTATGTCCAACGGGACCGAAAATGCAGTGAGTTCGGAGGGGGAAGAGAGAGAGGGCAGTCGCCGGTGGAGGACTGGATCCGGGAAATGAAGGCCCATTTCCGGATCAGCAGAGTGCCCGGCGACGAACAGGCGGAGTTCGTACAGCAGCACTTAAAGGGCAAGGCTAAGCGGACGGTGCGCTTCGTCATGGGAGGAAGCGCCCCAGAGCCAGATTCCCTGTTCCGCTTGCTGCAGGAGACGTACGGAGACAGAACCCCAGTCAGTGTCCGCCTGGGAGAGTTCCTCGACCGCCGGCAATCAGACGGTGAGACCGTGCGAGAGTTCGCGTACGACCTACGGGAGCGGATGCGGCGCATTCAGGACAGAGACCCCGGACAGGTCACAGATCCTGCCGCCCGGCCGCAAGAGCAGTTCGTGCTCGGCCTGAGGGACGAGATGCTGAGGCGGGAGATGAGGAAGTACGTGAGGGAGGACGGGGGACGGACGTTTCTCGACCTGATGATGGCGGCGATAAACTGGTCCAAGGAGGAGATGGTCCTGCCCCCCACGAAGGGTCCCGCCCGGGGCCTGATCCACGCCGCCACGGAGGGACACAAAACCCCTCCTAGCGCAGACACACTCCAAGAGTCGATCCGACAGCTGTTCGCAGGCCAAGAGCGGTTGGGCGTGCGCCAGGAACAGCTCTTCCAGGCATTGCAACAGGAGCGAGACGCGCCCCAGAGAGGCGTCGCCGGACGCCGACACAGGGGAGACGTGTCCGCGGCCCCGCGTGGAACGCCCCGCCGAGACGAGGACGGGCGATTGATATGCTACACCTGCCAACAGCCGGGCCATATTGCCAGAGATTGCCCCTGCCTCGCCGGTGGACCACGCCCCGCCCCTTCCCCCGCTCCCGAAGTGCCGGGCCCGTCGGGATTCCGACCTGGGCCGCGAAGGGCGATCGACGCCGTCGCGACGGGAGCCGTCGATCCAGTCATGTGCAACGGCTGTGTGGTGGTCCGGGCGGACGAAGTCCGGGCTCGGCTAGGCCCTGAGGGACGGACCGAACCGCGGGGGGTCTTGACAGTCGTCGCCGGACAGATCGTGACTCAGAAGGGGAACAGCGGGTACGGCTGGGCGGAGTTGTGGCGGCTTCAGGCGGACGACCTCGAGCTGGAACCGGTGTGGCGGGCGGTGACCCGGGGGACCCAGCCCTGTAAAACCCAGTTCGATCGGCAACAGGAGCGGAGAGAGGAAAGCAGAGAGCCCGGAGGCGGCAGTGAGGTCGCCGAAACGCAACGACCACCGCAGGCCACTGACGACGCGGAGAGCCCGTCCAGCCCGGCAGCCAAAGCTTCCGTGGCGGATAAGAAGGTCATCGCAACCAAAATCTTGGGGACCGTCAGATGGTTCAACGTCAGAAACAGATATGGTTTCATCCACAGGAATGACACGAAAGAGGACGTGTTTGTACACCAGACGGCCATAAGGAAGAACAACCCAAGGAAATACCTTCGCAGTGTTGGATATGGAGAAACTGTGGAGTTTGATGTGGTTGAAGGGGAGAAGGGAGCAGAGGCGGCCAACGTCACCGGCCCAGCAGGCGTTCCAGTCCAGGGGAGCAAGTACGCCGCTGACCGGAACCGCTACAAGTGCTACCCCCGCAGGAGGGGCCCACCCCGCGATGGAGAATACCCTGAGAACTACCAGAGAGGGCCAGACCAGGGCGGCGACAAACCAAGGAGAGAGCCTGAAAAGAGAGAGCCAGACAGGAGAGAGCCTGACAGGAGAGAGCCCGACAGGAGAGACCCCGACCGGAGAGAGCCGGACAGGAGAGACCACGACCGGGACCGGCAGAGGCTCCGTGACCGAGACAGAGAGCGGGACCGCGACAGGTCCCGAAGTAGAGACCGCGGGAAAGACAAACCAAGGAGACAGAACTACTACAGAGGCTTCCGACCAAGGGGTTCACCCCGTCCCAGACTGGTGCGAGACGGAGAGGAGAACAAGGAGAACAGGTCGGAAGGAGGTCAAGGAGGTGAGAGCGGCCCGGACCAGGGGTCCCGTCGGCGCCGCTACCGCCGCAACTTCAACTACCGCCGCAGACGCCCACCGGCCGGCGGAAAGCCTGGCCCAGAGGGCGGCGATGGCAACGTCAAGGGGACGTCAGTGTTCACGGTTCGTCCCGAAGGAGGGGGCCCAGAAAGGACCGTGCATAGAGATCAACTCAAGATCTGCTCCTTCCCGGCCTCCGACCCGGAAGAGCGGACGAGGGCTCCCCGGAGGATCGCGGAGCTCATCCGAATCAGACGTGGGGGGTGCCTTCGTTTACCCTCGAGAACCGCACCCTAGGGCGTGTAACCCACCCAGGGCCCCGCGGGTCGTCGCTGAAGCAGCGCCAGACGAGGGAGGAGAGGTGGAGTCGGTCCCCTCAGGAGAGGACGGCGAGGACGGCGAACACGGCAGAGACAGGGGCGAGGAGGGCGCCGCTGGCGGCCCATCAGAGGCCTCGGAGGGCGAAGCCGTGGCTGTAACTGAGGGGTACAATTCCCTGACTGTATTGATAAGTATGGTATCATTAAACCACTACCGTCTTATGTACTTTAATTACTGGCCATACAGTACATGATATATAAATATGATGAACACTTCCCACAATGAATCGGTTCCACACAAAGTTGTAATTAAGTATTTATTGCAGCAAAAGGTACATAATATACTTCTCTATTTTACTTTAGATGCGCTTATAAGGCAAAGGAATGTGCGTAGGCAAATCAATAATGAATGTCCATTCTCTGGTTACGCAGGAGGTAATTATACAACCTTAATCTTAGGGAATTATATCTATGGTACACTAGTAATATATAGCGGGAGATACTGGAAGGGTCCCCCCGGTTGTAAGCCAGCAGGGGTAGAGGATCTGTCGGTAGTAGAGCCTGGGTCAACGATGATAAGGAGACTCCGAGTACGGGAGACGGTGCAATAAGATCTTGATCCACAGACGAATACAGCTGTTCTCCGTAGCCTGTAGATCCACAGGGAAGAAAGCTAGCCTGCCTCAGGCTCTCTGAGGCGCAGACTCGACGTGGCTCCTCGCAGGGTAAATCCCACACACGTGTAGGCGTCTGCGATTCTCCGCTCCATTAATCACAGGACCAAAAGCAAATATAATCCAGCCGCAAAGGGCTATGTAGTCGTCGGGTAGATTAATCCAGTGTACATGTCCACACGGTTCTCGTCTAGGGCTCCTCGGGTGAAAGCGCCATGAAAGCAGCCCAGCCTGGATAAGCTCTCTAGCTGATACGAGGAAGCGTTGGTGATGCTGGTCACTGTAGAACTTTAGCCGCACGATACACTATACACAAATAGACTATTACTGACTTAATAGAAATATGTCGCACTCGACGGTATAGCGCCAAACTCTGACAATTCAGTTATTAATTCGCACACGGTCTCAATGCTCTTATTTGGGGCCAAACAGGCCATACTTCACCGCACGGAGTATCGTGGGTGAGGCTTCAACTTATTGGGTAACAACACTAAGTTTCTCTAAGTACTTCTGTATTCACCTGCACCATATTTATATGCACGGCGAACAATCTAGTGCCAACCTCATTTCTGTCTCGTATTCTTGGGCAAGGCCGGGCATGTACAGACATGTCTTGACGGTGGCTTTGAACCTGACTCTGGAGGCATGGCCTTGGCGCCTGTGGACCGCTGTCCAATAGGAGAATGAAATATTATGGTCTGTACTAGGCTAAAGGGATATTCCGTGTATATGTACAAGGAATATACAAGGGATATCAAACGATATACAAATATTATGCAATATATATCAATCAATAAATATATATATTCGGTTTAATCTGATCCTTTGTAACAGCCGCCTCCTAATTAGTCCCACCTAATTAGCTAAGCAGAGACAGATTAACCGCACTGTCCACTACTCAATGTCTGTTGTGAGGGGTCGGGCAGTTCACAAAGTCATGGGGTCATGGTCGTCATCGATAGTATCGGGGAGCCTTGGCAGTTCTATTAGCCTCGCCACGGGTCGGGTGTAGATCCGTCCTTGGACGAGCACTTCGGCTGCTCGGACCTTTCCGTCGGCACCGGTGATCACTTTGCTTACGCGGCCAGCCGGCCACATAGCTCGGGGTAGTGACTGGTCGATAATCATGACGACTGTTCCTTCTGTCAAATTGTCTCTCTCTTTCACCCATTTCTGGCGGGTCTGCAGAGACGGTAGATAGTGGAGTAGGAAGCTGTTCCAAAACTTGTCAGCCAATACTTGACTGTACCTCCACATTCTTCGGCCGTTCGCTTCTTCAGGCCTGTACATTGTCTGTGGTAGCGCGGGGTCCAGCCGCCCCATCAAGAGTGTGTTGGGGGTGACTGGGTCGACATCTGCTACATCACTTGAGACGTAACCGAGGGGCTTTGAGTTCAATACTCCCTCGATCTCCGTGAGGACTGTCATTAGGACTTCTTCCGCCACGGTCTGGGCCCCAAGCACGGCGTACAGGGCTGTCTTTATTGAACGTACTTCTCGTTCCCAAGTTCCACCGAAGTGAGGTGCGTTCGGGGGATTAAACTGGAAGTCAATCTGGGATGGAGCGAGGTGGGTCTTAAGTTCTGGGCCCATAGCTTGGAAGCTCTCTCTCAGCTCTCTTTCTCCGCCTTTGAAGTTTGTCCCGTGATCAGACAATAGTATAGACGGTTTGCCTTTCCGCGATGTGAATCTTCGGAAGGCCATAAGGAATGAGTCTGTGCTCATGGTTGGAAGGAGTTCTATATGCATCGCTCGGGTGGTCATGCATTTGAATACAATACCCCACCGCTTCTCGGTTCCTCTTCCTTTCCTTATATACAGCGGGCCGAAACAGTCCATACCGGTGGAGTGAAAAGGCTTGTCGCCGAGTCGGAGGCAACAGGGAGGTAGGTCAGCCATCCGGGGTATACTGGGCTGCGCTCGCCACTTACGACAGTCTAGACAGGTTCGCTGGAAGCGCTGCACTGCTTCTCTCCCTTGCAGTATCCAATAACGACGTCTGATCTCCGCGAAGACTCTCTCTGCCCCGGCGTGATGCACATCCTCGTCGTATTTCTTTATGATCAGTTCTGTGACCTTGTGTCGGCTGTTTAAGATCGGGTACTTGACGTCATCCGGTAAGTCTGGAGCTCTCCGCAGACGACCACCCACTCTGATGAGACCATGGGCGTCGCTCTCGGGGGCTAGGTGGAGCAGTCTGCTGTCTGATGGGACGGGCTTTGCTCCCTGTAGACAGTCTAGCTCATCGGGAAACAAGTCTCTCTGGGCTCGTTGTAGTAGAAGAAGTTCTGCTTCTTCGTAGTCAGCTGCTGTAATGTCAGTAGTGAGCTGAACCTCTGGGTGGTGCCACAGGAATGTCTTTAGCTGCGCACTCTCTAGGGTGAGGCAATCGTCTATGTCGGGGTCTGTGGAGACGAGTGTGTTCAATCCACAGAACATAGATTTCTTGTTTTCGGCCTCCTCTTTACTCGCTTCCCGTGGGGTGGGTGTAGGCCACTCTTCTTCCGGGAGCTTGAGGAACTCTGGCCCGTCACTGTATAGGTTGTGACGGGTGAGGTCATCCAGGGACATTCCCCGGGTGATGACGTCAGCTGGGTTGTGTTTTGTGTCCACATACCTCCAGATTGCTACTTCTGTTAAATCTTGAATCTCTGTGACTCTGACTCCCACGAAGACCTTGTATCTGCATGAATCAGACCGGATCCATGTGAGTACTGTCGTGGAGTCTGACCACAAGATTGTTCTTTGCACCGGAATGGTGAGTTCACGTTGGATTAACGTGGCGAGTTGCGCTCCTGCTAGGGCTGCGCAGAGCTCTAGACGCGGGATAGACTGTTGCTTGCGTGGGGCTATTCTTGAGCGAGCCAGGATGAAAGCAGTATGTATTTCTCCTCCCTCCTCTCGGGCACGCAAGTAGGCCACTGAACCGTAGGCTACTTCGGAGGCGTCGCTGAAGACGTGCAGGTCCATCTGGCACGTCTCCGGCCTTACTGTGGGTGGGAAGTAGCTGCGGCGTATGTTGACACCTGGGAGTGAGCTGAGTTCCGTCTCCCACTCTCTCCATGTGGATGCAAGGTGCTCGGGTATGGGGTCTTCCCAGCCCTGGTCCTTGTCCCATAGCGCTCTTACAATCATCTTTGCCCTGGTGGTGTAAGGTAGAATACATCCCAACGGGTCATATTGTCTGGCGAGTGTTCTGTATACACTCCGTCTGGTGGTCGGTAGTGCAGTCGACCTTCCCTGCTCCTTGGTCAGGGGTGTGTGTTTATAATGGAGCGAGTCTGTTTTGAAGCGCCAGACTAGTCCTAATGTCATTTCTTGGGCTTCTCCTGGGATGGTCGCCATCCAGGTCTCGCTGCTTGCTGCCTTGTCCTCGGGGGAGAGGCTGCGCAATACTTGCGGGTCGCTGCTGGCCCACTGCCTGAGATCAAAGCAGCCTTTGATCAGGGAGGCGCGGAGCTTGAGTAGAAGGGCCTCGGCTTCTTCTGGCGTCGAGACGCTTTGCAGACAGTTGTCCACGTAGAACTATTTCCTACACTTTGTCGGACCTCTTCATCAGCTGCTGGGTCCTCTGCGACGTGCTTTTGCAGTGCAAACGTAGCACAGCATGGGCTGCATGTGGTTCCGAAAGGGAGGACTTCCCATTGATAGATGGCTGGTTGCTCATCCCCGATCCTCTCTCTCCATAGGAACCGCAGCAGGGGCTTGTCCTCCTCCACTAGTCTCACCTGCAGGAACATCCCTTTGATGTCGCCGCTGATGGCCACCTTGTCTTGGCGGAAACGTAGTAACACGCCTAGTAGAGAGGGGCCGAGTGTTGGGCCGGGCAAGAGCTCTTTATTCAGATTTTGTGATCCGATCTGGTAGCTGCAGTTGAACACAATACGATCCTTGCCGTTGTGGTGGACTTTGTGGTGCGGCACGTACCATGATTCGGTCGTCTGATCGGCCTCTTTAATGTCAATTTTCTTTATGTGTCCCGCTGTGATTAGCTTGTTAATCTCAGCGCGGTACACAGTCTCTTGAGCGGGGTCTCTGGCTAGGCGCCGCTCTGTGTTCAATAGATACCGCTCCGTCGCTTCTTTTGGGGCGTGGAAGATAGGCATACCCTCTCGCCTCAGGAGTGGAGTTGCGTATCTCATCACTCCGTTGACTTTGACTCTCTTTGTCCCCTGCTCGAGGAGGGCTATAGCGTAAATGTCTTCCTTGGAACGAATGTCTTTCTTTTCGTTCTTAAAGGGCATTGTCTCTAGTGTCCATAGCCTCTCGACATGCTGTAGGAGGGTGGTGTCTTCTTCTGTCACTCTGGAGTGGAGGCAGTTAGTGGCTGCTGTTCGGTTAAGAGACTTAGCGAGGGGGCCTTGTAATGTCCATCCTAGGCGGGTCTCGACTGCTGCAGGACAGCCTCTGGGCCCTGTGTGGACCCGGTCTATCGGGACGATGAGGTCTGCATGGTCGGAGCCTATTAGCAGGGTCGGGGTGGCACCGTCTATGAGCGGTATAGGTAGTTGACGCAGGTGCACATATTTATCCATCAGCTTGGCGATGGGGTAGGTGTACTGCGACAGGCCTATTTCTTGGCTGGTGAAAGCGTTAGTAATCCTATACCGTCTCTCTGGCTGCCCGCTTGCTGCGATAGTGAAGGAGACATTCTCGCCCTTTATCGTCTTTAGATCTCTTCTTATTGTCCGAATCGTCATCTGGTTTTCGCTCCCCCGCAGCCCCAGCTTGGCCGCAGCGGACGCGAGGAGAAGGGTCTTCTCTGACCCGTCGTCAAGGAAGGCGTAAGTGTCCATGACCTTATCTTGGTAACTCAGTGTTACGCGGACCACCTTTAAGAGCACCCGGGCGCCCCCGCTGCTGGCGGGGTCAATGTACATAACACTTGCCTTTGTGCTGCTTGAGGGTGCAGGCTTTCTTCTGTTACTGTCGTGTAGGACATCTAGGTGGGCTCCGTCACACCGACTACACCTCTTCTTTAAGCGGCAATCAGCTGCCATGTGACTGCGCGCACATCGGTAACAGCGTCGGTTGGACTTTATCCATTGACTCACCTCGTCGGCGGTCATCTTCTTGAACGTGTCACATTGTGACAACCAGTGTTCCTTTTCGCAGTACGGGCACACCATCTTCCACTTCTCTTTCATCGAGGGGGTACTGTGGTTCTTGCTGCTCGGTACTGATTCTGATTGGTGCATGACGGTCACCAATCTGCGGCCATCGTTTGCTCTCCTAGGTCCCTCTCTGGAGCTTGGTGTGCTCCGCATGAACGTATCCAACCGTAGGCTGTTGACTTCTCTCGCCAGGAAGTCGGCTAGGTCTAGGAGGGATGGCTCGGGACCGTTAGGATCACGGTGGTCTCTTTGCCGCCTGAAGCGCTCTTGTCGGGCGGGCGGAAGCTTCTCTAAAATCCTCTCGACATTAGAGTTTGCGTACAGTTCGTGCATACCCTTTTCTCTTTGCGCCCCCAGCATCCCTACCAGGGATTGTACCTTGATAGACAGGTCATCTAGTGAGCGATTGTCTGTGGCTGGGGGTAGGCGGTCAATATGGCTTATCTCTTGTATTACGTAGTCCCATATGCGTCCATATCTTTGGTCGAGTGCTGCTAGAGCCGCTGTGTATGGGGTAGTAGAGGTGGCATAGGCCAGCGCTATATTGTGCGCTCGGGGCACCTTGAGGTGCTTCAGTAGGATAGCATACTTGTACGGTTCATCAGCTACATCGGACATCATTGTCTCTAAGCACATTCGTAGCTCCGTGTACTGTGCTCTGTTCTCGTGGGTGAAGTCCGGAAACGTCGGTGTGCCAATGTATGATGCCATGGATGGCTGGCACATCGGTGAGCGTTGGAAGAGAGGCCTCCTAGGCGAGTCTCCTCTTACGCCTCTTGGTGGGCTGGTACCTGCTGGGTACCATGGCCCGCGTATCCAGGTGCTGTTCCTCGGGGCTGGTCGTGCGTCAAGCTCACCCGTGAATTGAGTCGGGGGTCTGTAGCGCAGAGCCGCGGGGGTAGAGCCTGGGCTGTACTGGACCTCCTGGTCCTGTGGAGTACTGTGCTGCTGTCGGGCTTGACTCTCCTCCTCTCCCTCTTCTTCTTCCTCTGGCAGGTCCTCTAGATCCTGTAGTCGTCTATTTAGCCTCTCCGCGGTGTAGACCGTTTCTTCCTTGTAGCTGGGTCTCACTTGGACCGGTCGGGGAAGGGGTTCGGAGGGGGGTATAGGCTCTCTCTGGTGGTCGGGCTCAGGGTCGCTTGATCGGGTAGGGGAGGGTGCCCTTGACCCTTGTCTTGACGAGGCCCTGGAACCCCGTGCGGAGGGAGGGGGTGTTGCCCTGGTGATCAGCTGCTCCATTATCTGCGCTTGTAATCGGTCGCGCTCGGCTTCACGCTTGGTGAGAGCGAGGTCGCGCTCTGCTTCTCTTTGGGCACCGGCAGCGGCGCGCTGGGCTTCGGCGGCGGCGCGCTGGGCTTCGGCCCGGTCCCTTACCATATTCTCTTCCGTCTGAAGGCGTCTAATCTCTAGACGTATACGATCTTCGTCGCTCCCTTGCTGCGCTTGAAGGCGTTCTCTTTCCATGGAAGAATGTTCGCGCTCACTAAGCGTCTGTGCTTGGAGTCGATCGCGCTCTGTTGAGGCTGCCAGGCTGGCGAGGAATGCCTGTGCCAGCATCTTGTCCGCCTCGCTGGGGGAAGACGCTGGTTGAGGTGATCCGCTCCTGGCAGTACTCGTTGGAGATCTGTTCTCCTGTGGCGAGTCCTGGAGATCCATCTCCGGGGTGCTCGCCTCTTCTTGTAGCGGGTCGAGTTCCATCCCTGGAGGGCTGTCTTTATCCTGGAGCTCTCCGGGGACTACTTCTTCGGTCTTGGCGGGGGGTAAAGTCATGTCGGGTCCCTCCTGGTCCCTACCGTGAGCTTGGTCAGTTACGTTAGAACCCACTAGGGCCTCTATTGGCGGGGTAGCCTGGTCGATAGGGTCGGACATAATTTTACTATCTACTTTTTCCGCGTTTACCGTCTGTAGAAAGCTAGGTAGTATATTGGCAACGTAATCCTCTAAGTACTGAGGTGTCTGCCGTCTACGCTGCGGGCGATCTACTTTAGGAGAACCGTTTTGTGGAGTGTTCATCATTGGCCATGTCAATATTAATACCACTATATTAATATTACACTAGTTACCCTCCGGCTCGAAGGACCAATTGTAACTGAGGGGTACAATTCCCTGACTGTATTGATAAGTATGGTATCATTAAACCACTACCGTCTTATGTACTTTAATTACTGGCCATACAGTACATGATATATAAATATGATGAACACTTCCCACAATGAATCGGTTCCACACAAAGTTGTAATTAAGTATTTATTGCAGCAAAAGGTACATAATATACTTCTCTATTTTACTTTGGATGCGCTTATAAGGCAAAGGAATGTGCGTAGGCAAATCAATAATGAATGTCCATTCTCTGGTTACGCAGGAGGTAATTATACAACCTGAATCTTAGGGAATTATATCTATGGTACACTAGTAATATATAGCGGGAGATACTGGAAGGGTCCCCCCGGTTGTAAGCCAGCAGGGGTAGAGGATCTGTCGGTAGTAGAGCCTGGGTCAACGATGATAAGGAGACTCCGAGTACGGGAGACGGTGCAATAAGATCTTGATCCACAGACGAATACAGCTGTTCTCCGTAGCCTGTAGATCCACAGGGAAGAAAGCTAGCCTGCCTCAGGCTCTCTGAGGCGCAGACTCGACGTGGCTCCTCACAGGGTAAATCCCACACACGTGTAGGCGTCGGCGATTCTCCGCTCCATTAATCACAGGACCAAAAGCAAATATAATCCAGCCGCAAAGGGCTATGTAGTCGTCGGGTAGATTAATCCAGTGTACATGTCCACACGGTTCTCGTCTAGGGCTCCTCGGGTGAAAGCGCCATGAAAGCAGCCCAGCCTGGATAAGCTCTCTAGCTGATACGAGGAAGCGTTGGTGATGCTGGTCACTGTAGAACTTTAGCCGCACGATACACTATACACAAATAGACTATTACTGACTTAATAGAAATATGTCGCACTCGACGGTATAGCGCCAAACTCTGACAATTCAGTTATTAATTCGCACGCGGTCTCAATGCTCTTATTTGGGGCCAAACAGGCCATACTTCACCGCACGGAGTATCGTGGGTGAGGCTTCAACTTATTGGGTAACAACACTACGTTTCTCTAAGTACTTCTGTATTCACCTGCGCCATATTTATATGCACAGCGAACAATCTAGTGCCAACCTAATTTCTGTCTCGTATTCTTGGGCAAGGCCGGGCATGTACAGACATGTCTTGACGGTGGCTTTGAACCTGACTCTGGAGGTATGGCCTTGGCGCCTGTGGACCGCTGTCCAATAGGAGAATGAAATATTATGGTCTGTACTAGGCTAAAGGGATATTCCGTGTATATGTACAAGGAATATACAAGGGATATCAAACGATATACAAATATTATGCAATATATATCAATCAATAAATATATATATTCGGTTTAATCTGATCCTTTGTAACAGTGGCCAATGACCTGCCGGCAGGGACGGACGAATCTGACACGGAGTCAGACGCGAGGGGGGTCGAGCGAACCCGGACCCAGAGGAGCACCAGAGGTCGGCTACCCGCTCGGTATCGCCAGGACTATGTGCTAAAAAGTGTGTTTGTGGAACAGTGTGTGCAATGTGTGAAACTGAAACAATGTGTGAAACTGTTGGTCTAAGGACCATTTTCATGTATTAAACTGGTTTCATTGAGGTAACTTGCAGAGGACTTGGCAAGTTTAAAGTGGGGGGAAATGTAGCATCCTTAATATTCTGCTAAGTATTCAGAAGTGCTGACTAACTTGTTACTTCCCCTGTGTGTATAAAGTGTGATAAACAGTGTTCCTTTTGATATCTCGCCCGGACTAATGATGCGAGGTGCTCTTCTTTCTCCGGCTTCGATATGGACCATTAACATGACATTGAAGCATCTTTCTCCCTGCCTTGAGTTGTCCTATAGTGGGACCAGTTGCGGTCGCCAGCAGGGGGCAGTGGTGGCAGGTGGAGCGGAGGAGGAAGGAGCAGCGAGTGAGAGATGATTACCTGAAGGGCGGAACAGAAGGAAGTCCTCTTCGACAGTGAACTCGGACGTGAGAGGACGTGAACGGGCGTGTGCTCTGGACGAGCCCCGTTTGAAGAGTCCAGTTGAAGAGCCCTGTTGAAGAGCAACGGGTGATAATAAGTACTTGCTATAACACAGGTTATCCTAGAAGTACAAGCGATAGTGAAGTGTATGAGTAAGCGTTACAGAAAGAAGAACTAACGTCCATAGATAACGTGTTATCCCAGAAGTGTGAGCGGTGTATTAGCATGCTGCTAACGGCTATAGTGACTCAAGTATACCACCAGGCGAGCGATGCTGAAGACCGGTGGTGCATACAGCCACGTTGCGTTAGCAGTACAGACGATAGCAGGAGGGTTCACTAAGACCCACAGTTTAGCTGTGTTTAAGGTAGCCAACAGTTTAGAGCGCGCCAGCCCAGTCAGCAGCCCCGCAGTGGACGTCTCATCAACGCAGCAGAGGACACCTCTTCCTCCAGCAGAGGTCGCCACAACACAGCACGCTCCTCCAGTTCAACCACTGCCCCTGCTGCCTACCCCAGCCCGCTGGCTGTGCTCGCGGGATCGCCTGACGCCATCTTGTCACCCGGACGAGGGGTGGTGAGAGTGGATCCGCCATCTTGGTTAAGTACAGCGGTACTTCGTGTGCCCAAAACAGTATCCATTTGAGCGAACGCTAACGACCAGTGTCTAGGGGTACCCCAATAATAAGCCGGCTTTAGTGTAGGTTTTTATTTGGTAACGTGGGCCCACATGTAACTTATTTCTTTTGTATTGTGATAACTGTGTGACGTTCTTGAAATCCCATTGAACTCCTTGACATGTGCCTGGGTCTTCCCCTAATCCAAGTGGGGTTTTGTAATAATGTATTGAGCACTAGGTGCCTATGTTGGGAATAGCGTTCCCCTATAATGCAAGTGAGAGCACCCGGTGCCTAATGTGAATATATGCCATATGAACCACATAAAGTATAAACTGTAACTTGCTAATTGACCAGGCTTACATAAAGGAGACGTAGATGGGAGCACGGTGTGAGTGTCTATTTCTGAGCCCATATTCTAACCTTGTTGACCGGGTAAATATATATGACTGTCGTATATTTATTTAACCCTTCCACCCTATTCGCAGCATATGATTAAGGGTCTCTACAGGTGGTCAAGGAAGGGTACTGCTTTGAGGGAAGCCCAATATCTTTATTGAACTAACAGTCACCAGGTGTGGGAGGGCTAACGGAGGTACTGGGGGAAGTGAGAGTGTGTGGGGAGCTACTGCTGACCGCCCTGGAAGGCGAGGAAGACCAGAGTACCATCCTCCAGGTTAGTAAATCCTGGGCCCCATCCGCTCCTGCTGCCCGCCCTCCAGAACGACGTTCCGGGCCAAAGACGGGGGTTCAGATAGATTGAAATCTACTGTATCCCGCTACCAGGTGGCTGTGTATAACTACTCCCATAAGCAGGGATAATCCACCCTTCTACATATGTATGAAAAAATTATCTGTTTCGTGCATGTTGACTGGAAGCAACTCATTGACGATCACTGTGTTATTTAGATCTATTGCTATTATATTTTATATGTTTTAAGCACTCGCAAATAAGTCCTATATCATACATTGGATAAAGCACTGGCACCAAAGGGCCATCAGCAGAGGGTGCTGTTGGCCCCCAATGAGTTAAGAGGTAAGCCTGGCTCCTCGGGGTGGGTTCTGGTGGCCCTGATCTTCCTGCCAATCATCTTGGTCTGTTGTTTGTTATCAATCTCTGTCATGCCAAGCCACAAATGTAGATGTAATAGGCCATAGATCCCCATTTTATAAGATGTTGTCCCAGGGACCCCCATCTAAGATAAGATATTCCTTTATTGATCCCCTTGTGGAAATTTGGGTGTCATAGCAGCATGGGGGAGGTGGGAGGGGAGGTACAGGTATGGGCAGGGTAATAGTAGAAAGACATAAATATAGGCAATACATTTAGATAAAATATGAGAAGAAAATAAACAGTATAAACAATAAAAGTAAACAGTGTAATCAGAGGTGCAGATGAGGGTTTGCTTGCCTTATCAGTTACAATAAATATAGGCAATAGGAATTAGACTCTCAATATATACTATGAGTAGGATTAAACCTAAACAGTATACACAAGGTGCAGTATACACAAAATATTTGTTGTTAGATGTGATTCAATCTAGAATTCCATAATTTCCATAACAAAGAGGAGTGATACCTGTATGATTATAATATAATGTTATGGAAATTATGGACATATTATGTCATACTTCTGCATGCTCTCATTGGGCTATCTTCTAGTCTAGTGAATACAACATCAGTGAAATTAAACTAGTACCCATTTACTTGGGTACCTGGATCCCACTTTGAGAACCACTGATCATGGCTGCAACTCTCCTTTACATTATTCCTGTTGTTGTCTTTGTACACTTTGTATCACAATAATTTGTGATCAGGCTATGTTTGCCTTCAGATAAATTAACTGCATTCATTGTTGAACTTCCAGACTTAAAAATGGCCAAAGCAAGATAATCCATAACAGTACACTTTGTCAAAGTTTCACTGTTATATCATTATCATTATTCCAAGTGTTCCCAAGTGTAGCCCTCTCGTATTAGCTTGCAAGCAGTGACAGGCTTCTCATCGGACCAGAGACTGTGTTTTGTTTTCCATTTCTTCTAATTTGAGGGGCCTTTGTTAGCTGGGACAGCAGTTCATTTCAAGCTAGTTTTGACACAGTAAAGTTAGCATTTTTAAAATGACAAATAACGAGTAAACCTAAAAAATTTCGAATTACATATGCTATGTGTAACGTTTGGCGTTTTGCTCTCACCTGGGAGCAAAAGCCCTGGGCCCTCATTCATCAACGTGTTCTACGCACAGATTTGTGCTTACCCTGTGCGTACGATCATTTCTAAGCAAAGAGTGGGATTCATCAATTTCAACTTGAACTTGACTCCGTGCTTATGTCTACGCACAGGTCAGAGCACACTTAGCTGACGCCCAGTGGTAGAATATCGTTACTACGCATAAGCACTCCTCAGTTCTGCATTAGTTTCAAGGCGGAAATAAGCTTCCGTGCATTAGTGTTCAACTTCTGTATGACCCGTAATTCATTATAGTTCATTGTAAAATAGCGACAGTAGTGTAATTATAACGGGCTCACACGCGAACAAGAGGTTGGCCTGCTTGTTTGGCACGGGGGGGCAGACGCAAAACACCAACCTCCAAACGCGATTAGATATTGTTTCAAATAAAAAGCAAATTATTTTGTGTGTCATGTTTCCAAATAAGATTGGTCACGAAATGCTTTCTACTTCAATTTGTTGGTTAGAATAGATGACCTCCGTTGAAACTTCACTGAGACTAACAGTCTATTTGTGAGCTCCCGCACAGATGTGATGATAATAATAATAATAATAGCTTCATTTTATATAGCGCCTTTCAAGAGACCCAAGGTCGCTTTACATAGATAGGGGGGGGGGGGGGGGAATAACAAAGTAACAAACATAGTGGACAGACACACAACATATATATATGATGATGGAATTCATTCAAGATCCTCTCCACCCTCGGGTCTTTGCCACCGGCACGGTCCATCGTGATATTGGAGATGGATCGAGCAATAGACTGTTACTGTAGCTGTCAAAGCTCCATCACAAATGCAGTTATGTGAATAGAAATGGATTCCACTCAGTCAATGTTGCGATGCGCATTTGCCTGATACATGTTATTGCTGGATGCCGGGAGGAAGGCGATGCTGAATGTTTTCAATTCATTAAATAAAACGGATACTTTTTGCAAGGGTTTACTGACTGTCATACAAATAATCAACCAACTACATACTGTAACTTTTCAGTGCACGTTCTTATTTACATTGTGACAACAGCCTTGTGAGTTCCCGCAGTGACCCGCACACAGACATGATGGAATTCAAGTTCATGTTTGTATTGATCACATAATTTATAGGCAGGCTACACATGGCGTATCTGCTACATCATACATGGCAGTAAGATTCATTGTTCTTGTATATGCTCTCGTATTATTGTTTATATAGGCTACCCAATACTGACATCAAAATAGATTGTAGTATGCCTCTAGAAATCATATGCAGCAGGTAGAGAATTGACGGGAGATCCATCGCGATTTGGAATAAAATTGAGGAGAACTTTAATCCCTGGGTATTAATCAAACAACACGGGAAAAGGCAGTCATATTCCAGCGCGGTATTTATTAGTGTTTGCACTGCCCAGGCAGCAATGGTTAATAGATATTGTTGGAGCCAAAATGCCCTTCTGTTTATTTATTTTTATTTTTACTCACGGTACAGAGGTTTGGCTTTATCAGTCACCATGGCAACCACCACAGGGGGTGGTTGTCCCTATATATACTGATCAGTGGGTGACGAGCCCCAGGTGCGCAAGGGGAATAGCCATACAGTTTTTGACCGTGTCTTGTCGTGTTCGTGTATGTGCCGTATAGGTCGGCGGTCAGTGTTATTAGTAAAAAGAGTTTTTGTATATATATTTTTGGTTGATAAGTCAATAAAAGGATTGGCATATCCAAAATGATAAGAGCTCTCTGGACATTCAATTCTTCAAGCACGCGTCTAACTAAAGCCAGTCCACTTGCCCCTCGCAGTAGGCTTATGTAAAGGAGTCTACATTAGTCAAAAACTAAGGCTCTTCGTTTGAAATGGACAATTGCCTTTGTTACTTATTGGAAGACGAGGATAATCGCGTTCGGCGCTCAAGATTCATTCAAACAGCTGATCAGCGAGACAGCGCGCTCTGCGCTCAAGATTCAACAGCTGATCAGCGGGACGTGTGATCAGCTGTTTTGGTTCACCGTTTCGCTTGGAATTGCGCGGAACGTGGACAATCTGGACCAAGCTGCCCAGCACCAGCACCGTCGGGGAGCGGACGGACCGGGAGGAGCAGCCCACCACCGTCAAGGAGCGGACGGCATCACCTGCCCCAGCACCATTTGGGCGAGGGAACGGACCAGGGAGCTGTCCACGGTACCACCGTCAAGGAGCGGACGGCATCACCTGCCCCAGCACCATTTGGGCGAGGGAACGGACCAGGGAGCTGTCCTGCGCGCAAGCAGTTTATTGAATAGCGCTCGGACAAAGAGCGCTGTTTGATGTTGAATAGCGCTCGGACAAGGAGCGCTGTTTGAAGACTTTTCGAAGTTCAAAGAATAAAGTCAAACGGCCCCGACAGCGCTGCGCAACGAACAGGTATGTAGCGCGCTACCGGTATATCTTATATGGCCATATAAAAAACAAATGTGTGCACACAGGGTCAATTGAGAAAAATATAAAAAGGGAAAATTCCAATGCATTGGTGGTATATGATTGTGCAACCCGTTCGTGTGTGTCAAGGTTTGGTTAGAACGTCATGTGATGATTAACTGTGGGTTTGTTTATTGTGATTTAACCAAAGGTACCGTTTCATATTGAATCTGTTGGTCTTATATTGCTGATATGAATTCTGATAAAGGTGTTCAGAATCCAACAAAGACCAGCGTTATGGTTGAAAAGCCAGCCACGGCTGAAACTCATTGTAAAGAACCTTCATTGGTTGAAAAGTCACAGCCCACACCCACAGTGGCTGAAACACAGTCCGAGGTGGACACAGGTCAAATCACACACAATGTTGATACCGATCAGCAGGTCACAAAACGCAAGAGCAAATTAACACCAAAAGCCCTATTGGATAAAATTGACACATTACATAAATTACATAAATCTAAATTTAACAAGGCTTCTAACTTGCAAAAAACGATTTTGGGGTTAATGCAAAGTGGATGCAAACAGGAGGTGCAATGCGCATTTATGCAATATCTCCACATATGCAAGGAAGCAGAAGCAAACCAGGAGGCTCTGTTGCCAATAGTACCTCCTGAGGAAAGGGGAAAACATGACATTTGGTTCAAAGCCAAAATGATCAATGTCAATGACTTTATTGATCACATGAATGCATGGACAAAAATGACACAACCTGTGGAAAGTGTTAATGAGGATGAGGAGGATGTGCAAAATCTAATTAATCCAAATGACAGCATTTCTAATGTGGAAAGTGTTAATAAGGATGAGGAGGACGTGCAACATCTAATTAATCCAAATGACAGCATTTCTAATGTGGGAAGTAAAAAATCTGCTCACAAAGGTCACACAAGGTCTGGTACCAGCAGGTCCAGCAGGTCCAGCAGATCTTCTACCTCAGCAGCTCGCTTACAGGCCGAGGCAGATAGAGCTTCACTTGTGATTCGCGCTGCAGCGTTAAAGGATAAACACGCTCTGGAGGAGCAGGAACAAATTCTAAAAAAGGATAAACACGCTCTGGAAGAGCAGGAACAGATCCTGAAACACGCCCTGAAAAAGGATAAACACGCTTTGGAAGAGCAGGAACAGATCCTGAAAAAGAAAAAGGAAACGATGGAGCTTGATGCACAACTGGCAGCTACCAACGCAAGAATAGCAGTATTTCAATCCCCCAGTCACCAAGCTCTTTCACTCACACAGTCCGATGGAATGGACTCCTACTACAGGAAAGGAACAAGGTTAAAGGAACCCTCAGTCACTCTCAATCCTCATGCAAAAGAATATACATCACTACCACAGCAACCGTCTATGCAACCACCAGAACTGCAGCAACCATCTGCACAGCAATCATATGTGCAACAACCATCACTATGGAAACCACAAGCTATGCAACAGCAACAAGCACCCATTCAACAACCACCACCCTGGCAAATACCACAAGCTATGCAACAGCAACAAGCACCCATTCAACAACCACCACCCTGGCAAATACCACAAGCTATGCAACAGCAACAAGCACTCATTCAACAACCACCACCCTGGCAAATACAACAACCTATGCACTTGATGCAGCCAACACCCATTCAACAGCCCCCATTTTGGCAAAGACAACAATCTATGTTGTTACAGCCAACTCTCATTCAAACACAACCGCCATCTTTACAAAGACAACATGTGTCTTGGGATGGAGCACAGGACAATACAACTCACATGGAAGCTCCTGTGCAGCTAACGACCCCAACTGTAATTTCACCCCAAAGCAATGAAACCTCAGTTGTATGTAACCTATTAAAAAGGCAAAATGAGATAACAGCAATGCTAGTGGAGCAGCAAACAACTCACTTACTGCCACCAAGAGAGATTCCATATTTTGATGGGGATCCTCTGCAGTACAGAACCTTTGTCAGAGCCTTTGTTCATTGTGTGGAGAAGAACACGAGAAACGGAGGTGATTGTTTGTACTTCTTGGAGAAGTACACCAGGGGTCAGCCTAAAGAGCTTGTACGTAGCTGTCAACACATGGCTCCAGACAGAGGCTATGATATGGCAAAGTACCTACTTGAACAACACTTTGGAGATGAATATAAAATCACAGCAGCTTACATGGAGAAGATGCTCAACTGGCCGCTAGTGAAGGCTGAAGACATAAAATCTCTTCAAGCCTATGCTCTTTTCCTTCGGGAGTGCTGTAATGCTATGGAGAATGTCCAGTACATGAGGGAACTCGATATGCCAGCGAACATGAAAGTATTGATTTCAAAGCTTCCATACAAGCTCAGAGAGAATTGGAGAGTCTCTGTATGTTCGATAATGGAAAAACACCATCGCAGACCACAATTCATGGATATTGTCACATTCATTGAGCGCCAGGTAAAGATTGTCTCAGACCCAGTCTTCGGAGACATTCAAAATACACCACCAAGTACAGGAAGTAGACCTATGAACATGAACAGAATGAAGTCACAAATTAAACCCAAATTCAAAGGAGACAGTTTTGCAACCACAGTTACTACCATCGAAACCCCTGCAAAGCAAAGAAATGAATCTGCTCACAACACCAACACTTGTGTATGTTGCTCTAAAAATCACACTCTGGATCAATGTCCTCAGATGGAGGAGAAGACACACAGGGACAAGATTACTTTTATAAGGCAAAAAGGAATCTGTTTTGGCTGCCTTCGCATTGGACATCTTAGCAGGAATTGCGAGAAGCGCTTGACTTGCAAGGTGTGCAGCCAAAACCATCCCAGTGTTCTTCATATTAATCAGAAGGAGAGAGCAAGCAACACAAACCAGCCAAAGAAACCTTCGGTGAGTAACGCACAGATCTCTTTGCAAACATGTGGACAAACAGGGGCCGGAGGCAGCAATGGGACTCTGTCAATCTTGCCTGTACAGGTGAAGTCCAGCAAGGGAGACAAAATCATCACAACATATGCATTTTTAGATCCAGGCAGCACTGACACATTTTGTTCAGAATCCCTAATGAGAAGGCTGAACCTTACAGGAAGGAAAACACAAATCAGCTTACATACCATGGGTCCAAAGGCATCTGTATCCAGCTACATACTGACAGACTTGGAGATCTCCAGCCTCACTGGGAGGCAGTTCTATGACCTGCCCAAGGTCTACACCCAGAAGAGGATGCCTGTAACCACGAGTAACATCATTAGCCAAGAGGAGTTGGCTAAGTGGCCATACTTAGATGGGGTTGCCCTTCCTCTGATTCAAGCTGATGTGGAGTTATTGATAGGTACCAATGCCTCCAAATTGCTTGAACCTTGGGAAATTGTGAATAGTCATGGCAATGGGCCATATGCCATTAAGACCCTATTGGGGTGGGTCGTTAATGGTCCCCTATCAGGCTACAGTGAGCAGCGGAGTGAGAATGTCAACCCCGCTGCTATTGTTAATAGGATCTCTATAACAAATCTGGAGGAGTTGCTGAACAATCAGTACAACCATGATTTTAATGAAAGGTCATCAGAAGACAAAGAGGAAATGTCGAGGGATGATATGAAGTTCATGGAAATCATGACTGATTCATGCAAACTGCAAGATGGACATTACACCTTGGAGCTTCCCTTTAAAAGGAAAGAAGTGTCTCTGCCAAACAATCAGTTTGTTGCTAGGCAACGCATCCTTGGACTGAAAAGGAAGTTTGGGAGAGATGAGAAGTTCCACCGAGAATACACCAACTTTCTCGACGACGTAATCAGTAAAGGATATGCTGAACGTGTTCCTGAACATCAAGTGGAACGGTGTGATGGAAAAGTGTGGTACATTCCACACCATGGAGTGTACCATCCCAGGAAGGGCAATCTGCGTGTCGTATTTGACTGTGGAGCAGAGTATAGAGGAAAATCTCTCAATAAGGAGCTTCTACAAGGCCCTTACCTCACCAGCACCTTGTTAGGAGTCCTCACACGTTTCCGGCAAGAACCTGTAGCCTTAATGACTGATGTTAAAGCGATGTTCCATCAGGTCAATGTGGCACAGAAAGACAGAGATTTTCTTCGGTTCTTGTGGTGGCCTGACGGCGACGTATCCCAAGAACTGGTCGAATATAGGATGACTGTGCATCTCTTTGGGGCAGTGTCTTCTCCTAGCTGTGCTTGTCATGCCCTCCGAAAGACAGCAGAAGATAACCACAACAGTTTCCCTGCTGAGGTACTTGACACGGTCAACAGCAACTTCTACATGGATGACTGTCTTAAGAGCTTGCCATCAGAAGAGGAGGCTGTTAAAATGGTCAAGGATTTGACAGATGTTTGTCAAAAAGGAGGCTTCCATTTGACAAAATGGATTAGCAATAACCGTGGAGTGCTGCTATCCATCCCAGAGGAAGACCGATCCAAGAATTTGCTTGACTTGGATCTCGACAGAGACCAACTGCCAGTGGAGAGGGCCCTTGGACTTCATTGGTGTGTTGATACAGACACTTTTAAGTTCAAGTTGGCACTCAAAGAACAGCCTCATACTCGACGTGGGATTCTATCGATGGTCAGCTCAATCTATGATCCTTTAGGATTTCTTGCCCCACTCACACTTCCAGCCAAGCTCATACTGCAAGATATGTGTAGGAGGAACTATGGATGGGATGATCAAATTCACCCAATTCTCCAACAGCAGTGGACGAAATGGTTGAGAGACCTGGAAAGAGTGATGGCATTCAAAGTTGAAAGATGCCTCAAGCCGGCAGATTTTGGAGAAACCATTCGTGGTCAACTACATCACTTCTCTGATGCCAGCGAAAGTGGATATGGCACTGTGACCTATCTGAAGATATGGAACAACAGCAACAGGTGTCATGTCTCTTTTCTGTTAGGTAAAGCCAGAGTTTGCCCACTAAAGCAAGTCAACATTCCACGCTTGGAACTCACTGCAGCTGTTCTTGCTGTTCGTGTGGACACCATGCTCAGAGGCGAAATTCAGCTTTTCCTTGAGAAATCTTGTTTCTGGACTGACAGTACTTCAGTTTTAAAGTACATCAGAAATGAAGACAAGAGATTTCACACCTTTGTGGCAAATAGGATTTCTACCATCCGAAGAACATCTGAAGTCACGCAGTGGAGGTACATTCATACCACTCAGAACCCTGCTGACAAAGCCTCAAGGGGAGTTACGGTGGATGATTTGCTGACCAACAGAAGTTGGATTGAAGGCCCTGAGTTTCTTTGGAAACCAGAGGAAGAGTGGCCAGATAGTATCTTGGAGTACAACATTGCTGCTGATGACCCTGAGGTCAAAAAGGATCTCGCCATCAACGCAGTAATTGTCGATGCACCAAGTGCCACACACCAACTGATCACCTACTTTTCTGACTGGAAAAGGTTGAAAAGGTCCGTTGCTTGGATCCTGAAATTACGAAAGACTCTATTGGAGATGAGTCGTAAAAGAAGCCAACTGAGTCATGAAGATGCAGACAAAGTGGAACAGGAAATGCAACAAAGTAGAGCTGCATTGGGAAACCAGAACTTAACACCAGATGATCTTTCTACAGCTGAGTCTGCCATCATTCGCTTCACTCAACAGCAAAGGTTCCCTGATGAACTTGCTGTGTTGACATCTGGAAAGGGTGAAATAAAGAAAGACAGTCCCATCTATAAACTGGACCCCATTCTGGAGGATGGCTTGCTTAGAGTTGGAGGGAGGTTGAGTAGGGCAGCAATGTCTGAGGAATCTAAACATCCTGTTATCCTCTCGAAAGACCTCCATGTATCGACTCTCATACTAAAGCACATCCACGAACAGATGGGTCATGGTGGGAGAAACCATGTTCTCTCCAGATTGCGCCGAAAATATTGGATCACTAGTGCCAATGCAGCAACAAGAAAGGTCCTGTCTGACTGTGTCTTCTGCAAACGCCATAGAGGAAAGTTGGGTGAGCAGAAGATGTCAGACTTGCCTCTAGAGCGAATCGTTGCTGATCTTCCTCCATTTACCAATGTTGGAGTTGATTATTTCGGCCCGATTGAGGTCAAGAGGGGACGTTCCTTTGAAAAGCGCTATGGAGTCATTTTCACCTGTATGGCAAGTAGAGCAGTCCATTTGGAAGTCGCTTATTCATTGGATACGGACTCCTGTATAAATGCTCTACGCAGGTTTGTTTGTAGAAGAGGACCCATCTCTCATTTAAGATCGGACAATGGAACCAATTTTGTTGGTGCTAAAAGAGAGTTGAGGGAAGCTCTCGCTGCTTTAAACCACAGCAAAATACAATCAGCTTTTCTGGAAGAAGGAATTCAGTGGAGCTTCAACCCACCAACAGCTTCTCATCATGGAGGTGCATGGGAGCGCATCATACGGATGATTCGACGAATACTAACATCAGTTCTACACCAGCAAACCTTGAATGACGAAGGATTTCATACAGTGCTGTGTGAAGTCGAAGCCATTCTTAATGATCGCCCCATAACTAAGTTGTCTGGAGATCCCAACGATCTGGAAGCTCTCACTCCCAATCACATTCTCACAATGAAAAGAATTCCAATCTTGCCACCTGGATTGTTTGAGGAGTCTGACCTCTACCTCAAAAGGAGATGGAGACAAGTCCAATACATCTCAGACCTTTTTTGGAAACGCTGGCTGAGAGAATACTTACCTTTGCTACAGGAGCGGCAGAGGTGGAGTAAGGAGAGACGAAGTCTTGTCCCTGGAGACATTGTATTGATCGCAGACGCTACAGCTCCACGTGGTTCCTGGTTACTTGGAAGAGTCCTGGAGACCTATCCTGACAGGAAAGGACTGGTGCGTTCTGCACGAGTGAAGACAAAAACGAGCACACTGGATAGACCAGTAACTAAACTTTGCTTGCTTCAAGAAGCTGCAATTTAAAGCTTCTAATTCAAATAATTGTTTTTTGAGTTATTTTGTATACATTTATTGGCTCCATTATGTAAATATTATTTTGAATTGTTCCTGGCCTCCTGCCATTCTCAATTAGGGGCCGGGGTGTTGGAGCCAAAATGCCCTTCTGTTTATTTATTTTTATTTTTACTCACGGTACAGAGGTTTGGCTTTATCAGTCACCATGGCAACCACCACAGGGGGTGGTTGTCCCTATATATACTGATCAGTGGGTGACGAGCCCCAGGTGCGCAAGGGGAATAGCCATACAGTTTTTGACCGTGTCTTGTCGTGTTCGTGTATGTGCCGTATAGGTCGGCGGTCAGTGTTATTAGTAAAAAGAGTTTTTGTATATATATTTTTGGTTGATAAGTCAATAAAAGGATTGGCATATCCAAAATGATAAGAGCTCTCTGGACATTCAATTCTTCAAGCACGCGTCTAACTAAAGCCAGTCCACTTGCCCCTCGCAGTAGGCTTATGTAAAGGAGTCTACAGATATCATATCCGACATCACCGTAAGTGTACACGTCTGTCAGCCTGTCTCATGACACGCTTCCCTCGGCTTAGTCCATTTTTCCACATTTCATGGGTGTATTCCATTACCGTATATGGTTAATCGGGGCGTTTCTGGTATGCAAATACTTAAAACAGTGCACAAGCACAAACGTAGGATCAAAGTCATATTCATCATGACAGGTGTGCGTAGAACCTGCGTACGCACGTGTGATGAATCCCGACTTCCCTGTGCGTACACTCATTCTAAATTCTGTGCTTACGTGTGGAAATAGAACATGTTCTACGCACACGTTGATGAATGAGGGCCCTGGTGTTGCCCAATGGTAATTACCTGTCTTTCTGCCCTGATTGCCCTAATTAGTACCTGGTGTGTATAGTTGACTCTGTTTACTACTCAGATTGTCAGTCGTTCACTGAACATTAACGTGAGTACACAGTTGTGTAGAAACGCTTATCGCTCCTGCCATGGAGGATAAGTTAGCTTGCTATTGATAGTATTACCTTGCCTTGCATTCTCGTTTGTATACTCTGTCATGTGCTTATGTAGCACCATCGCCCGTTGTGTTTTGTTTTTGTGCTATGTACTATAAATGTCATTTTTCAGTCTCTAGCATTGTATTATAGTAATAGGAGTTAGTATCAATGTGTTTTAGTGTCTAAATACCATATTGGCGGATTGCTCTGATTCAGCTCAGATAATTTCCTGCTCCAGTAAATTAGTCCATCCTGATTTGAAGGCCTGAGTCACGTCATTCAGGCTCTGGGTAGAAGACAGTGATGTGATTGGCTCTGTGGTTGTAGCTAATGCCCGCCCACAATCTACATAGACTAGACAGCGAGTGGAAAACCACTTCCTCATACTGCGAGGCAGTGAAACCCGACACCTCTGCATACTCTGGAGGGAGAGAGAGAGAGAGAGAGAGATAGAGAGGGAGAGAGAGAGGGAGAGACAGAGAGAGAGAGAGAGGGAGACAGAGAGAGAGGGAGGGAGCACTTGGGGGGGGGGGGGGCCTGCCGCGCCACACGGGAGAGGGGAGGAAGGGAGGCCCCCCCCCCCCCACAAGCTGCCGCAGGGAGAGAAAAAACGAAAGGAAGAGACGGCCTGTCTTTTTTTTCTCTCTCTCTCTCTCGCACCCCCCCCTCTCTCTCTCTCTCTCTCTATCTCTCTCTGTCTACCAGTCGCAGACTGTGTGGACTGACTATCACTCAAAGTGCTTATGGGCGGAGCCAGGCCATAACAGCCTGAAATCTTGAAGCTGGAAAATGATGGTTTTGAGTACTTGATTAGAAATATAAAACAATGCATTTAAAAAAAAAAAAAAACCTTACAGATGTCTTCAATAGACTAACAGGAATTGTGTAAAGTTGCCCAAATAGTGCTAGGAATAGCAGTACATGTCCCCTTTAAAGCAGAGAAATGTGTTTTTCATACAGACACGGTGTCTTTTTGGGGATTTGTGTTGACCAGGGGCGATTTACGCATGGATCCGGCCAGTATTAGACTGGCCTCGCCCCTCCTCGCTTAAACAGTTGCAACGCTTCTTAGGGTTTGCCAACTTTTCTAGGCGGTTTATACACAATTTTTGTGCCCTAGCCGCTCCGTTAACAGCCCTCACTAAGCCTCTCTGCCTGGTAGAAGTGGAGGCCTCCGATGTCGCGGTGGGGGGGGGGGGTGCTCTCTCAGAGATGCTTAAAGGATGGGAAAGTGCATCCTTGCGATTTTTTTTCATGTCGCCTGTCCCGGGCCGAACGCAACTACGATGTGGGAAATCGTGAGTTGTTGGCCATTAAGTTAGCTTTGGAAGAGTGGAGGCAATGGTTGGAGGGGGCTGCACAACAATTTATAGTATGGACCGACCACAAGAACCTGGCATACATCCAGGGGGCTAAGCGACTTAACGCACGCCAGGCCAGGTGGGCTTTGTTTTTTATCTGTTCTGCTACTCCATCTCCTTTCGGCCTGGGTCCAAGAATGTCAAATCTGACACTCTTCCCGACAGTTCGACCCAATGGACCGAGAGGAGAAACCACACCCAATCATTCCTGAGGCCCTTATTGTCACTCCCGTGTCATGGGAGATAGACAGGGTGGTGAGATCAGCGCTGGGGCGGGAGCCTGATCCTGGGCGAGGGCCCCCGGGGAGGCTGTATGTGCCCAAGGCTGTGCGCTCACGGCTGTTGCAATGGGCGCATACGTCATCCCTCACCCGTCACCCTGGGGCCGCCAGGACCCTGAATTTCATCCGCAGGAGGTTCTGGTTAACATAACAGACCTACAGTACGTTTGGGGGAACTAATGGGATAACTTGGGTTGCAACAAAAGTGCAACTATAGGGCTAAAAACACAATGAAATAAAATAATAATAATAATAATAATAAATAATATATCCTTCTTAGCAGACTTCTTAGCTTAACATCCCAGGGAACTAATGGGATAACTGGGGATGTTGTTTGCTCCTGACAAGAGTCTCAAAGTCTGGGGTGATGGTAGAAAAAGCAACTCTGAGGTCATGCTCAATGTCCAATCTGTTCCTCTGCTTTGTCTTCAGCTGAACCAGAGCTGAGAAGGCACTTTCACAAAGATAGGTAGTGCAAAAAAATATATACATAAAACAAATAAAAATTAAAAAAAGTGTTTACCTTTTTCTTTTCTTTTTTACACATCCGCGACCCACTCAAAACAGCCCCGCGACCCACTTTTTGGTCGCGACCCACCAGTTGAGAAACACTGCTCTAGAGTGATGTTCTCTTCTGTCTCTCCGAGTGGGCAGGGAGCGAGAGTCGACTGCATCCCTGTAGCAGTTGTATCATATGCTCTTCCATTAGCATGACCTCTTCTGCACCTGCTCAAGGTTGTCTGGGAGGGTCTTGGTTAAATTGCCATGTCAATATATAACCAATGTGTCACTGGCTACTGGCAGCCTCAAACACTCAACCACATGCACACCAGCACCATGTGCCCACGAAAGCTTTAATACCACAGACTTCCTCAGTCCATCACCTGAAACGGTTCCAATTCAGATAGCTAAGCAAGCTTGGGACATGTAGTGAGTTTACAACAAGGGGTTATTACTATGTGGTCTCAACCTGATTACACTCCCCTGTGTAAACTCACTAAATACCATATTATCTGTGTCACCAATGCACTATTGGCAGATGGTAACTGGCCACTGGCAGGGACTTCACATTATGGAATTCATTCTCTAACCAAGTAAGAACCCCGAGCACTCCACTCACCAACACCAACTGATCACTTTGGAAGTTTCATACCACAGTCTTATCCGGTCCCCCACCTGTATGTGCTTCATATACAGTAAAAAAAAGTTAAAAGAATAAAGACCAAACACTATACAAAATGGACAATATACAAAACTAAAGTACAAAATGCAAACAAAATGCTAAAATTAGGTAGAGAGGTAGTGCAAATATTTTAGTAATAAATAGATAAAACATGGTGTATATATACTAGGTGTACTTAAAACGTGTTTAAAGTGGCTAAAGTGAATGTTAAAGGTGAATGTTTAAAGTGAGTGTGTGCATGTGGATGTGTGTGCAATGAGTGTAGAATGGATGAGTTAGTGTTATATAGAGTCCACATTGAGCATCCTGATGGCCTGTGGATAGAAGCTCCTTTTGAGTCTTGCTGTACTGGACCATGAGACTTCGGTAGCGCTTTCCTGACCGCAGCAGTGCAAAGAGGCAGTTGTTTGGGTGGCTAGAGTATAAGGGCTTTACAGTATAAGGGTTGGAATCTTAGACTGTGCTTTTTATTTATGTTAAACAAATGATTTGCTCATATCCACAAAGCACTGTGGAAAATAGCATGTATTACAATGGGATGGTATGGAAATGCGGCACACAACAGGTAGCACGATTGATGGAGGACCAGAGAGAGAATGTGCTTGCGGTTAACAGTCTGTAGTGTGGTAGTGAAAGGGTTAACCTTCTGTAGTGTGGTAGTGAAATGGTTAACCCTTTTGTCATGTGGCAGTGAAAATGTTAACCTTCTGTATTGTCGCAGTGAAAGGGTTAACAATTTGGTAGTATATAGTCTGTATTACAGTAACATAAGGAATATGGTATTTTACCACAATTTGGGGTATGTTGAAAGTTTGTGGTAGGTTGCCATAAGGTCTATGGTACATTTCCACAAGACATGTGGTGTATGGAAATATTGTTGGACATTACCATAAAACAAATGGATAATTACCATAGGTATTATGATCCATTATCTTAGATTTGGTTGTCCTATGGTACCTAGGTCAAGTACCAGAGTACCACAAGAACATTTCCCAGTACCACATGACATTTTTCTAAGTGTATAGACATTGGTGATGTATTATTGCAGTACATTTACAATGGAGGTTAATTAAATGTATTAAAAAACGTATACATTTGTGAACAAATATTGCAATGTATAAACAATTGTCGTTGAATGTATTCAAATACATTTATAATAATGGCCAAATGTACTGATACTGTATATACTGTAGCTGATAATGTCAAGATATTGCAATGTATCAAAATGCATAATGTTTTGCAATGCATTTTATTTCCGTATGGGGGCGTTATATTACATTTTTGCAGCACTTTACTGCATGTGTATCGGGTCCTCTATAATATAGAGGACATTATATCTTGGGTAAATTGATATAACCTATGAAGAAAAGAAAAATTCAACAGGATATAAGGTTATATTATATTACATTACATGATCATCTGATACCAGAGACTTGATCGTTTCCTTCACCGCCAGTTGCCTCTTGGATGTTTTGGTCATCCAAGCTCTGCAGCTGCGCACTCTGTCAGCGACGGTCACATTCAAGAATGGGGGTGTAGTGTGTGTGTGGGAAATGATGCGGAGCCAGGAACGGGGACCGAGCATGGATTGAATAGTAGGCACATTTCCCGGAGAAGAAACGGGGTCAACCGAAAAGGGGCCACCCTCAAAATCCCGTCTACTAGCCCCCCAGTGACTTCCCGTCACTTTACGGTCCAAATTCCGTTATTCTACAATGGACTGTGTGCGATCGTCTAACCTCGGTGAATTCTCCTGCAGCTGTTGGTTACAGCAGGGCTGTTTCATTGTTGTCCCTCAAGACTGTGGGCCAAATCAATGACGGTGGCCTCCTGTCTGCTTTTGTTGTGCTGCACTTCTTCTCGGCCCGGTATCTGGCGTATCGTCGGTGCGTGGTGCGTAAAGCGCTCGGAGTGTTTGTACCAGGCAGGCCTTGCAGCGGTAGCCCCACTTTAGATGTCCGATCATAAATGCTGTCAGACATTTTGGCTCTGAAAGGATTTTTGTGTTGTTCCCATTGAGCGGATGGAGTGAATTGCACGAGAGAGGGAGACACCGTCCGCAGTTTGGTTGCGTGTGATGATAGGAGACACAATGACGCTGCTGTCTCTTTTGGGTCGGATCATGCGTTATTTTCTCCTCAGGCCGGAGACGTTGTTTCTGTTGTGTATAAGCCTGGCTCTGTGGAGTTATTTCTTCCACACGGACGAGGTGAAGACCATCGTGAAGTCCAGCAGGGATGCCGTGAAGATGGTGAAGGGGAAAGTGGCGGAGATGATGCAGAATGACCGGCTGGGTGGCCTCAATGTCCTGGACGCGGAGTTCTCCAAAACCTGGGAGTTCAAGAATAACAATGTGGCTGTTTACTCCATCCAGGGGCGGCGAGATCACATGGAGGACCGCTTCGAGGTGCTTACTGACATCAGCAACAAGAGCCACCCGTCTATATTCGGTATATTTGACGGTCACGGCGGTGAGGTAAGCAGTGTGAGGGATATTCGGGCCCGGCATTATTACATAGCATTTTAGACAAACTTGTCTAGCTGCCAACTCTATAGAAGAAATACCGTCTGTACCTCACTGGCAAGTATTGGTGATGATGCCTCTTACCACTGAACAGGTGAGCATCTGATTCAAAAGTAGGCTATAATAATAGCCTGGCCATCTTGCAAGTTCAAATGAAGTAGGCATGCCACATTTCATCCTCGCTATCTACAACATGCTGCACATACCATAAATATAAAACAAGCTTTGCTCAGAAACAGAATATGCCCCCCCCCCATAGTCTTTTGTATGTCATTCATTCATTCATTCATTCATTCATTCATTCATTCATTCATTCATTCATTCATGTACTCCTCCAAGTCATGGAGTTGAATTGCACACTGTCACAAAGATCCGGCCATCTTGAGTTTTATTGTGGGGCACTGGGGCCGCACATGGGTGTGTGAAGGTTTTGTTTTCCACCCCCTCTCAAGGGTCTGTGTATTCCCATGGCGGTGTACAACACAGCATAATATGTCTTGGGGACCATCTGTCACCAACCTGTCTTCAGCCATTAGGATAACCACATGAAAGGCCACACTGGTCAGATGCTTCTTGTCTGCCAGTGTAATAGACACATGTATTGACAACGTTGTAGATTTCAGATCTTGTGTTTGTTTCTTTATTATTTTTTTTATTTTTTATTTTATCAAACATAAGAATATATGGTCATATTTTATAAAGACCTAATAGAGACTGGTGTGAAGGCCAAGTACCAAAGATACCAACAAGTCATGCATACAAAAGAAAGGGCATGCAAATGATCAGTCTCCCAGTTCTGTTGTGATTACAATATATTGTATACAACATACAGTGTATCCAATTTAAAAAATCATAGCACAAGTCATTCATTGCGCTGTTCCACAAATGTAGGTTTTTACAGCTATATACTGTATATACAGTATATATATAATTATATATCATTTTAAGATTAAATTGAAATATTACTTACAAAACACTGGAGAAGTTGCTCCCCCCTACCCTTAAGGTGAGATGTGAAAGTGATTGAAAGAAAATAAGAAGAGGAAAAAGTAAATCAGAAGCAGGTGGACAGAAAGAAAAGGATAACCAATTAGACAGAGACAAAACTGACAGACAGAGACACACAAATAAAGACGGACTGATAGAAGGATAGCTGTGGGTATAATTACTGACAGACATATGCAGAGAGAGACAGATAGATGACATAGACGCAGGCGATGGATATGGGGAAACCTGTATCAACATGACCAATGACGGGATACATCAGTACAGCGACAAGTTGACAGATGCGGGGTAACTGAAAGGGAAGTTACGTAGAAAGGTGATGATACGGTTCTCGTTGAGGTCGAGTACAGGGCTATTCGTTAGTGTAATAGCCTGTTTGACTTATTAAGTATAGAAAGACAATAAGGCGAAGAGAAAGAGGTCACAACATTTATTTGTTGACATTTATTGAGCCCAGATTCGGCTCAAACAAGGGACTAAACACGTTTCGCAATTATGCCACAACAATGTGGAACGCCCTACCCAAAGCTGTAAAGGAATGTGAATCCCTGCCCACATTCAAAACCGCCCTTAAAGAGCACCTACGGGAGGCTGCAATTCGAAACTGGCCACCGTAAATGCCCAAAACCCCCACCACCTCCTAATAGACAGTCTCCTCCCCACCGCATGTATATATTCCCTCCCCGCCGTATGTATATTTCCCTCCCACCCACCCACCCCCTCCTAATGTACAGTCCCCTCCCCATCATATGTATATACTCTGTCAGGATCTAGGGGTAACAGTACTGTATATTTGAATACCGCCTATGTCACAAATGTATCAGTACTAAATACCTATATGTCCCTATGCCATAAATGTCATGTATGTTGTGTATGTCATAAATGTCTATATGAATTGAAAATGGGGGACCCTGATGGAAACAAGACAAACGTCTTTCTCAGGTCTGCATCCCCTTAACAATTGTATGTATTGAGCCGTACTGTATAGTACCCATTCTGCAATCTGTTAAATAAAGTTTTCATTCATTCATTCATTCAACATCGTAGATTTCAGATCTTGTGTTTTTTTTTTTTTTTTTTTTTTTTATTATATAGGGTCATACCGGTGTAAAGGCCAATTACCAAAGACACAGGCATGTGTGTCTGCCATTTTGGGAGGGACAATGTTTGAATCATTATGGAAGTTATAATGTTTGAGATAAACCTTGTTTTTTTGTCAGTTTAGTTTGCTTGGTGTGTATCGTCAACACTGTTTGACGAACAATGTTACTTACCCTTAGCTGCCAGAGTTGTACCCTTCCTGCTGACTTGTTGTACAAAACCTTTAAAGGAAAACTCCAACATTTTGGGAAATTAGCTTATTTAACATCTTCCCTGGAGTTAGACAAGAAGATACATACCTTTTTTGTCTCTGTGCATGCATTAGGCTTAGGGAACAGTCGCTCCGTTAGCATAGCTTAGCTTCATCACTGGAAGTGAGGCGGGGCCGGAGCCTGGCGTTCCCTTACAGTGTATAGTTTGATTGATTGATTGAAAAGTTTATTAACAGATTGCAGAATACACTCCAAATACAACTCCAAAACGTTCATGTAAACATGTTGTGGCCTGTGTATTCACCACGTGGAGAAATAAAAAATAATTGAATTAGACAATTACGTTTTATAAGCAAATATACTCGGAACTATTTTTTGCCGAACCACTCCTCTCGGGGCGCAGTCATTGATTTCAACGTGACGCTGTGTTTGTTTACATTCTCATTCATTCAAAGGATCTGAACCGATTGAAGTTTATGGATACCATGACTTGAAATCCTCTTACCTTGACGATTAAAAGCCTCCCCAATTTAGAAAACAGTAATCCAATGGCTGGTGTTGATATACCGGACGCTCTGAGCTAACCGGAGCTAACACAGATCAGGATCGTAAAGCATATATAATGACTTCCTTTCTGGGGTTGTCAAAATAAAAGTGCGACGTTTATAGCAGCGGAAAACGTTTATTTTGTACATTATCTAACGTTAACACAAACCTAAACTAACGTTACAACTAACCTAAAGTTAGTTTAGGTTCGTGTTAACGTTAGATAATGTACAAAATAAACGTTTTCCGCTGCTATAAACGTCGCACTTTTATTTTGACAACCCCAGAAAGGAAGTCATTATATATGCGTTACGATCCTGATCTGTGCTAGCTTTGTTATCATTTTTCAGCTTCAAGATTTCAGGCTGTTATGGCCCCGCCCATAAGCACTTTGAGTGACAGTCTGCGACTGGTAGACAGAGAGAGAGAGGGAGAGAGGGAGGGGGTGAGAGGGGGTGAGAGAGAGAGGGAAAAATAGACAGGCCGTTCTTTTTTTCTCTGCCTCTCGGTGTGCTGCGCGCAGCTTGTGGGGGGGGGGGGGCCCTCCCTTCCTCCCTCTCTCTTCCTTTTTTTCTTTTCTATCACTCTCCCATTCGGAGGTGTGTGTCGCGCGGACCCCCCCCCCCCCCCCCCCCAAGTGCTCCTGAATGCTCTCCAGGGCTGTACGATAAGCTTTTTCACTAGGGGCACACTTGCCCCTAAATGAGAAATTTAGGGGCAAAAAATATTTTTTAGGGGCACATTTTTAAATAACAATTTTACCATTATTTATATCGATTGTTTTTGATTTAAAATTTTTTTTTTTTTATTATATACATTTTTTTTTAATAAAATATATATATTATATAATCATACTTGTAGTTGTATTATCTGCGAGACATCGCCACCACGCAACAAGTCAAAATGCTCGCTATATGCAACCAGCTCCACTGTCTGTGTGTACTCGAGTAGCCTCCAGCTACGGCCAGGATTCTCCGGCGCTGCAGCTGGACCCTATACTGTAGCCTCCAGCTACGGCCAGGATTCTCCGGCGCTGCAGCTGGACCCTATTGACTATATTCAGCGTGCCCTCAGCTCGAATACGCATCGACTCAGTGTTATAAGACATTGATATCAGGAGCTATCTGTAGCTATTTAGTTTAATGGGACGTTTCGTTTTGAACAGTGAGCTAACGCGAGCTATCATGCACTACCATAGCTGTCAACATTTGGATTTGAGAAAACGTGCATGTTTTAGCCCCGCCCCTTCTCCTGGCCCCACCCCCCTCAGCCCGCCCCCTCCCACCCGGCCCCGCCCCCTCCCAATGGAGCTGCCTCGTCGCTGCCATCTGCTGGTCAAAACCTGTATGTACCCACTACCCAGCCATTCGTTGTAGGGTAAACTTTTCCTACTTAGAGTGTAAATGCTATGTAAATTATGGTTTTGTTGAACATTTGTATTTCACAGGAGAGAAACTGTATTCAAAGAAAGCTATTAAAATAGTCTTTGAATCTAATTATACTTTCTTTGTGTTGATTTTACATTAATTCCATGATTTTACTCAAGTAAATATCTGTTACAAGCTTCGGTTTTATGTAGAAAAATGCTGTTTTTAATCTAGATTAATCTAGATTGATTACAGAAAATTGTGAGATTGATTAGTTAATTTTTTTAATCTATTGGCGGCGCTGGTGTATATATTATATATATATATATGTGTATATATGTAATGTGTGTATATATGTCAGAGAATCAGCCCCTTGCGTCCTTAGTGTATAGCATATGTAGAGCCATATGAAATCCATTTTATTATTTTCCAAATTCCATTTTATTTTTTCCCAAATTCCGTTTTTTCCGTTTTAATATTTCAGAATTCTGTATTTTGCTTTTTATGCTCATTTTACCATCAGAAATAGTGTCTAATAAGTGGGAATGAATAAATGTCTACAATTGAATATGATATATCAGTCCATTTAATGTTTTTAAGTGCTGCAACTCAGAAATACAGTTACATTTTACACAATACTTTTCAAATAATATTGTGACAAAATAAAAATACACATTTCAAGTGTAAACAATAGATACAGCTAGCTACTACTGACATTATCACAATGTCAGTAGCCTAGCTATATCTATTTTATTGTGATGAAATATAGTAATGCATAATTTAGGCACCTTTAGTTTAGTTTATTTCGTTTATAAAGGACAGTGTATAATGACAATCGTTTGCATTAAACAAATGGATTGCACCAGATTTAGCAAGAAGCTATCATTTCCATCTATAGTCCTATGTACTGTAAAACGTTTCATAGCTATTTAAGTTTATTTCGATTATAAAGGGCAGTGTATAATGACTCGTTTGCATTAAACAAATGGATGGGTGCACTAGATTTAGCAAGAAGCGATCATGTCCTAACGTTATTTTTGTGGCTCCAGTCCACGGAACGTTGACAGAATTAGCAAAACACCTTATCGCCGGAGGCATAAAAGTCATTAGGATACTGCTCTGCTCTGAATTGAGGGCTTATTGGGGAATTTATTAGCTTCTTGACGATGTAAACACTGAAGCAGCGAGACGCTTGGGAGACTGCCTGTGTTGTGTGTAACCCGCTCTAGCGTCCGCCTCCCCGGTCGCGTGTGCACCAAGCGTTCCACCCAAAAACGGAATTTCAGTCCAGATTAGGCCAAATTCTGCAATATTCCACGTTTTGCAGTTGATTCCATTTTTATTGGTCAATTCCGCGATTCCGTCCGCGATTCCGTGAACGCGGATTTCATATGGCTCTACATATGACATGGTGTATGTTTGTTCATTGATGTGACAGTGTCTGGCAACATACTATTGTTGTTTTTATTTCTTTGTGTTTGTGATTTGTCTTGATGTGTTTGTGAAACTATAAAAGCAATCAATCAATGTATTACCATAGTGTCTTTATACCTTCATCACTGTAGGCTACATATTAATACTACAACTCGTTAAAGCTATAAAAAAATACCTATGGTCATTAATTTAGCAGTGGGAATATCATTTTGGAACAGTGTGTGTGTCTACAGAGAAATGTGAGATAGAAAAAAAGCCAATGCGATTTTGTGTTTTTCCTCAATATCTCTGGAATGCCTGCGAGTTACCAGTAACTGTATTTGTCATACCATGACAATTCACGACAACTTTTAAAACGGATCAATTATTATTTATAAATCGCATTCAGGAAATTGGGCGTCAGAGTGAAGGAGGGGGACGCGTGAACCTTACAGGGGAGGCGCAGAGCAAACGGCTGTTCACCAAGACATTTACACATTCCTGCATCACATACACAGTAACTTTGTATTGTTTTATCCACAGAAGATTTGCAAACCCTTTGTTCCAGAGACAAAAGCCACAGAGTGGGCAATCAAGAGACACTGGCTAAGTTGATTTGACACCCTCGGTGCCGCATCAGTCTCTCCCCTGAGCTCTGAGCAAATCCGCTCGCTGTTCTGTTCTTATTCTTCTTCGGGTCGCAACCGTCTCCCGGTCTGACTTCCTGTGATAACGTTCTAATCTACACTGCTGCCACCTGTCATCACGGAGGGGAATTGCAGCCATTTTGTAAAAATTAATAAGTACAAAATACGTGAACCGTGAATATGGCGTGAAGAGGGTTGAAAAAACAGGAGAATCCCGGGGAAAACGGTAGTGTTGACAGCTATGTGCACTACTAGACTTGCTGGAGCATTTGTTGATATCAGTAGCTAGCCGGCTGGCAGGCTCACCGAGGTCCCAGTGTCCCACTAGAGACTAGTGTTTACAACAGCCACGGGTGCGGGAGGGAGGAGGAGCAGCAGACGCCGCAGCTCTCTCCGTGTGTCTGAGTTCAGTTCAGTTCGGCTCACTATAGGAGGTCGAACGCGTCGAAAATATGAAGCAATACTAACTTTACTTTTCTTCATAGCTAAATGAATCAGACAGTCAGCCAGTCTATCAGAGTGAGTGCTCAGTCGATTGTTCCCGCTGATCATACCTGCTGAGTGCTCACTGCTCAGCTCGCGTGAGTGACGTCATCACACGCCTTGGATAATTTAGGAGTGAAATGCGAATGCAAGGCTTGAAAGAACTACTCGCAAGCCCGCCCCCAGATAATATTTACCAATCGCAACGGCCAATTAAAGGGGCAATTCGCGATCATCTCGTCGCAGTGTACAGCCCTGCTCTCTATCTCTCTCTCTCTCACTCTCTCTCACTCTCTCTCCCTCCAGACTGCATGCAGAGAATGAGGAAGTGGTTTTCCACTCGCTGTGTACAGTCAGTCTATGTAGATTGTGGGTGGGCATTAGCTACAACCACAGAGCCAATCACATCACTGTCTGCTACCCAGAGCCTGAGTAACGTCATTCAGGTCTTCAAATCAGGATGGCCTAATTTACTGGAGAAGGAAATGATCTGAGCTGAATCAGAGCAATCCGCCAATATGGTATTTAGACACTAAAACACATTGATACGAACTCCTAGGCCTGCCACGATAACACATTTTGCTGGGCGATTAATTGCCCCCGAAAATATCGCGATAAGCGATATTATTGCGACCGGTTAGAGAATTTTTTTTTTGGAGACATTTATTTCCCAAAACTTTTATTTTGAAGCCCACCGCTCCGTCTTTTCCGGTGTTTTAGACTTTTATTTTGAAGCCCACCGACCGGACCGGAAGTATTGCTGTGATTATCAGGTACTTTGGGTACCAGAAAAGTCACGTGAAACACTGCAGACCACTGATTGGTCAGAATAGAGACGCGTCTCTAGGATTTCATAATCATTATGTTTGCAGCAGGCACAAGTGCAATAAACAAAGGATACAGTCACTGTGTATTCTGCCTCATTTATTGATTAAACAAAACCGACATCAACACAATTTGCCACCGAGCGGAGAGTTTAGTCTCGCAAAAAGATCGCTGACTTGTTAAGGCTTGTTGTTAGGTTAGGTGCTAATGTTGTGCTAGCGTTTTAGCATGGCTATCGTACATAGCGTGATCAATATAACTCGCTATTGATTGTTTGTATGAGTAACGTTAATGCTAGTAGAATAGACACAACGTGAGGTAATCACCATCCATTTTAAACCGGTTATTACCTAATGCTAACGTTAGCAAATAGACGCGACTGGTAACGTTACAGCTTGTTAGCCAACGTTAGCATAGACAGCCTAGCTAACGTTAACGCTTGTAGAATAGACACAATGAGAGGTAACGTTAGCGTTAGCAGAATAGACACAACGAGGGTCTCGTTAATGTTGTTATTGATTGATTGAAAACTGTGTTTACTCTGTTTGTATGAGTAACGTTAGCCCCACGGAGCTCCTGTGCTATGCTCTGTAGTAAAGCCAGCGGCCCGCCTCCCAACACGGACAGTGACTGACAAGGGGCACTGGGTCCGCCTCATTAAAACAAACGCGCAAATAGCAATTAATCGCGCCCGTCAAAATCATTGCATTCATTTTAATTATCGCGGCAATTAATCGATTTATTGCTTATCGCGGCAGGCCTACGAACTCCTATTACTATAATACAATGCTAGAGACTGAAAAATGACATTTATAGTACATGTCCCCTTTAAATCGCTTTGGATAAAGTTATTCATATGCCATTCTTCAAATTTAGGTTTTACAGCTAGTTAGTTTGACTTTTAGTTTTCTTGATCTATGATTTTCATGACATTGTACCATGAGTCACTTTTATTTGCCAATGTATAGGGCTTAGGAACATAATGTCCGGTGACGTCACAAAACCATCGTTTGTAGAGGACGATTACTCCATAGTTGATTGTTGACAGGCAGATTTCTGAAATTCAAGATAGTTTGGGTCTTGTTATGTGAAAAGCTGACACAGAAAATGTCCCAGCTGTCATGGGAGAAAACCTCAACCCTTATTTTTCTCCAATCCTACAGTCATAGCTGTCAACATTACGATTTGCTAAAACGTGCACGATTTAGCCCCGCCCCTTCTCCTGGCCCCGCCCCCTCAGCCTGCCCCCTCCCAATGGAGCTGCCTCGTCGCTGCCATCTGCTGGTCAAAACCTGTATTATTTTGTTTTCCTACTTTAAAGGTCAACCTTCACGTTGTATTTTTGTTCAATAAACAATGTGGACTAGGCCAACAGTGACTTTCATGAAGAATGGGAAAAAAAGTATTAATTGACCCAGTTTTAGCGTTTTTATCAAACATTTTGTCTGCCCAACACAATCACCACGCACGTGCATATTTTAATAATGGTTCATAACGTGCGTGTGTAATCGAAATGATCGTCACAACAGGTGCAGGGCACCAGGGGGCTCACCAGGGAGCGCTGAGAGTCACACACAGCTAGTGGCAGGCACTGATATATGCTTGCTACTACTAGCCGAATGAAAATGTATCTGTTTCACCTAACACTATTGCTCCGTGATTATAGCCACCCATCTCTAAAGCCACAACCACGTTACCATATTTGTAATAATGTAAATCATTGTGTCGTTGTACACATATTGTGTTTATAACGTTAGTAGCTAACATAGCTTAGCTTGGTAGCTATTGTGCTAACAAAATATCCCGACATCCGGCTCGCTGGCCGGCATGAACGGCCGACCCAAAATGGTTCTCTCCTCTCTGTACACCCCGTCCCCACTGGTACCCTGCCGGGGGGCCATGGACGCGACAACGGCGACAATGGTGGCAGCCTGTAGGGTGCTCGAGCCCGTAAAGGCTAGTGGAACACGATAGCTATGAGCTAACAACGGCCGCCGCTGTTGTCGCGTCCACAAGCTCCTCCGCAGGACACCCACGAGGACGGGGGCACACAAAGAGGAGAGAACCATAGGCTAACGTCAGTGTAGTGGTCCCGACTGTAGGCAGCAGGGACGGAGCTATATAGGCTAACTGTGATGCACAGAGTGGGCCACCATTGAACTAGTACTATGACCCGGACGGGCAGCGTGAATATTTTAGGCAACCAACTTGTGTTTAGCGTTTCTCTGATTGGCCAATACGCCCATGTGACCACGGCAGCGCGAGAGAGCGGCAGTGCGGAAATAGGCTGTCTATTGCCTCGCGCTGCAGCGCGGAAATAGGCTGTCTATTGCCATTCTCTAAGTCAAACTCTAACCTTAACCAGCTCCTTAACAGCGCCTAAACGTAACCCTTCTAACCTTAAGCAACTCCGAAAAAATGCCTAACCTTAACCAACTCCGAAACAATGCCTAAACTTAACCGGCGAAATGAATGCACGTTAAAAAATATTGCCATTCTCTAAGTCAAACTCTAACCTTAACCAGCTCCTTAACAGCGCCTAAACTTAACCCTTCTAACCTTAAGCAACTCCGAAACAATGCCTAACCTTAACCAACTCCGAAACAATGCTTAAAGTTATGCCTAAACTTAACGGCGAAAGAATGCGAATGCACGTTAAAAAAATAAAAAATAAAAAATTGAAGGGAATCGAACTAGCTAGCAACGAGCCGTAGGATCCACAGCCATGCAGCTTTGCCAATTGAGCTATTTCTGGATACTGAATAAGGGGCGGTTACTGGCATATAATGAGCTCCGATCTGCCGCTACGCTCCGCGGCAGAGCGGAGCTACCGCTCCGCTCTGCTGCTGCCGCGTCGCCGCGGGGGCGTGGCTAGACGCAAGTTGGGCGTGGTTAGACACAAGTTGGTTGCCTTTAATATTTAGGCGGACGGGCAAGGCATTTCCTGAAGCGACGTCACGGCCGTGCTAGCTTTTAGATTCGGCTCATTAATATGCACTTGTAGTGACGTCGGCGTTTGATACGCTTTTTTGATTCGCGCGTGCATGTTATTCGTGCGTGGACCTTTTTAACTCTTTCAGAGTGGCATTTCCGGTGTCAAATGGAAAAAAATAAATAATGAAATGATATACCAATGATGTAAACTACCCATAATTGATCAGTAGGGTTTAACCTGGAGGTTGGGCTTTAAGTAAGTAAGTAAGTATTTATAAAGCACCTTTCATACATGTCATGTAGCTCAAAGTGCTGTACACAAACATAGGCATATATAACGATAAAAGCAATAAAGTCAGTGATCGCCTTAAGATCAATGTTTAAAGGGGCTATGTATTATAAATGTCATTTTTCAGTCTCTAGCATTGTATTATAGTAATAGGAGTTTGTATCAATGTGTTTTAGGGTCTAAATACCATATTGGCGGATTGCTCAGATTCAGCCCAGCCCCTTTCGTCGTCTAGTAAATCAGGTCATATTTTTTTTTAACTGCCAATACGCGTCATACGGCCGCTGGGTAGCGCACAGTGATGCGATTGGCTCTGTGGTTGGAGCTAATGCCTGCCCTCTAACGCCCGCCCCCATTCTACCGAGAATACAGAGGTACCGAGAAAACGGAGTGCGGTCACTTGCATCTTCATATCTTCCACGATGAGCAAACCCAGCAAACCCCACAGGCCTTACAGGACATGTTCTGTTCCTGGCTGTAAAGCTAGTACTACTAATACGTCTTTGCACACTTTTCCCGTGGATGCCGAACTTCGCCAGCAATGGACAAAGTTCGTTTTTGGGGACCCTCCTAGTTCTGTCGCAACGTCTCATACTCGGGTTTGTACTGCACATTTTTCCGCCGAAGACGTTGTCAATCAAGGTCTTTTTGATGCTGGGGTGACATCCTGGATTCTTCTAAAGAAAGGAGTTGTGCCTACTATTCGGGACCCGACAGAAGTAGTAAGTAGATATGTCGTTCACGTGTGTGTGTGTGGGGAACCATTGTTTGGGGGGTGAGTACAATCTAACGTTAGTGTGTGTGTGTTCGACGGTGGGGTAAACAAAGGAGTTGTACCTACTATTTGGGATGCGACAGAAGTACACTGTATATAACGGTATGCTGCTCTTTATAAAGTAACGTTATAGCAAACTATTGAAGCAAGCTAGTCATAATTAAAAACTGCTCAATACAAACACAACTAGTCAGAGGTAAACAAGGTAACGTTACTTATAGCAAGCTATCGAAGCAAGCTGGCTGGTCAAGTAAGTAACGTTACTCGCTCTTTTCGGCAAGCCATTATACTAACGTTATAACTAACGTTACATACATACAAGATAAACGTACCAATCGGAAACTATTTGCAAGCCTCGCTGTTGCAACTTGACTTCTTCTTCTGAATCATACTGTGGGTCGCTCTCTGGATCCCAAACATAATGTACAGCCATGTTGTATTAGTTAGTAAAATCGGTATATGTTTTGCGTGTCGAAATAAAAACCCTTCACCTGAGAGGGAAGGACGGGGAGATGGGCGGAGCTATTTGGTGGGTGGCTGTCACTCAAAGCATTCTGCTAGTATGGGTGGAGCCAAGCCAATAACAGCTTGAAATCCTAAAACAGAAAAATGCTGGTTTTGAGTACTTGATTAGAAATATAAAACAATGATTATTTTTGGAATAAACCTTACAGGTGTGTTACATAGACTCACATGAATTGTGTAAAGTTGCCCAAATAGTGCTATAAATGCTATAAAAATACAGTAAATTACCTTTTATCAAAATATTAACCATTAAATAAAGGTTGTAATCTGTAAATGCATTTGATTTTACTGTAATTTGACAGTATTTGGAAACCATAGATGCCAGACATTTAGTTTTCTTGCAGCTTTTTTTCTTACAGTCTACAGTCAGTGAATCCTAAATCTCCACTAGGCAACCACTCATCAGTCCAACAAGGACTGGGTGAACTAGTTGCTACATTAAATTAATCAGATACCTGGTTGAAAGTGAAATGCTGTGAACATCCCTGCATTAAGTGTAAGACAAATTCAGTATAAATTCAGTTTATGTAGTAGTAGCATTAACATGTTCATATTTATTGAAATCTTACAATTCATACATAAATTTTATGATGAATTGAAAATGGGGGAAGAAGTCCTTCTCTGGTCTGCATCCCCTTAACAATTGTGTATTGCACAATACTGTATTGTACCCATCTGTTAAAGTTAGCAATCAATCAATGTATTACCAGTGTCTTTATACCTTCATCACTGTAGGCTACATATTAATACGACAACTCAAGAAGAATCAAGAGGTTTATTTGTCACATACCGTGAAATGCAGGTGGTCACGCCCGCATTGATTGTGCAAAATGCAAAACATATAGGTAACAGGATATGCATGATAAAAAAAGACATGCCATGTTCCTGAAAAAGCTATAAAAAATACCTATGGTCATTAATTTAGCAGTGGGAATATCATTGGAACAGTGTGTGTGTCTATTATGTCTGTGTTGTATGTCTGTATGTCTGTATTGAGCCGTACTGTATTGTACCCATTCTGCAATCTGTTAAATAAAGTTTTCATTCATTCATTCATTCTACAGAGAAAAATGAGATAGAAAAAAAGCCAATGCGATTTTGTGTTTTTCCTCAATATCTTTGCAATGCCTGCGAGTTACCAGTAACTGTATTTGTCATACCATGACAATTCACGACAACTTTTAAAACTGATCAATTTATATGTATAAATCGCAAAATTGGGCGTCAGTGAAGGCATGCTCTCCGTGGAGGAATGGCACGAGGGGACAGTGAGGCGCAGAGCAAACGGCTGTTCACCAACCACATTTACACATTCCTGCATCACATACAGTAACATTGTATTGTTTTATCCACAGAAGATTTGCAAACCTTTTGTTCCAGAGACAAAAGCCACAGAGTGGGCAATCAAGAGACACTGGCTAAGTTTTCAAGTTTCAAGTTTCTTTAATAGTTGTCATACAGAAGTACAGAATACTTTCATACAAAATGCTTCTTACTGTTACGCTCCAGAGACTGTGCTAGACAAGATAGTATCAAATAACATAGTATAGCATGTAATTTAGAAGAAGAAAATGAGGTCACAGTGTTCGGTATAGACATATGTACAATGTTCTGAGTTACCATATAATATACAATACTATGCAGTGTACTAATGTACAGTACTATCTAGTGCAAAGCAGAAATGGGATGAGGTACAATTTAGGTACAATTTACAGTAAGGTGTACGAGTTGTAGTGCAATCCTTCATCAATAAATATAAAGTGTGGGGAGTGGGTGCTACAGTGTGTTTGTTTAAAGTGGGTGTGTGCTATAAAGTGTGTGGAGTGGGTGCTACAGTGTGTTTGTTTAAAGTGAGTGTGTGCGTGTGGATGTGTGTGCTATGTGCGTTTGGTGGTTGTTGTTGTGTAGTGTTCATTCATTGTTCGTTTAGCAGCCTGATGGCCTGGGGATAGAAGCTTCTTCTGAGTCTCTGTGCTCGCCTTGAGACTCCGGTATCGCTTGCCTGACCGCAGCAGTTCAAAGAGGCAGTTGTTCGGGTGACTGGAGTCTTTAATGATTCTCTTAGCCTTGCCCTTGCAACGCTTGTTGTAAATGTTCTGGAGGGTGGGGAGCCCCCCTCCAATTGTGCGTTCGGCTGAACGTGTCACTCTTTGTAGTCTGCTTCGGTCTTGTGCAGTGCTATTCCCAAACCAGGAGGTGATGTTGCCGGTCAAGATGCTCTCTATTGTACATGAGTAGAAATTCTTAAGGATCTTCTGACTGACTTGGAACTTCCTTAGGCGCCTGAGGAAGTAGAGGCGTTGTCGTGCCTTCTTCACAACACTGTCAATGTGTGTGGTCCATGTCAAGTCCTCGGATATGTAGGCTCCGAGGTACTTAAAGCTGTTGACTCTCTCAACCGGTGCCCCGTCGATGCTGAGGGGGCTGTAGTCCTTGACCCCCGACCTCCTGAAGTCCACAATCATCTCCTTTGTTTTGCTGACGTTCAGGGAGAGGCTGTTTTCCTGGCACCATCCCGCCAGGACCTTGACCTCTTCCAGGTAGGCCCTCTCGTCGTTGGCAGAGATCAGGCCCACCACCACTGTGTCGTCAGCAAATTTGATGATTGTATTGCTACTCTGCTGAGCCACACAGTCGTGTGTGTACAGGGAGTAGAGGAGGGGACTCAGAACACAGCCCTGGGGGGCCCCTATGTTGAGGGTGATGGATGAGGAGGTGCAGTTGCCTGCTCTCACCACCTGGGGTCTGCCAGTCAGGAAGTCCAAGACCCACTGGCAGAGGTCATAGTTCAAGCCCAGGTCCCTGAGCTTGGCTATGAGTATGGAGGGGACTATGGTATTGAATGCCGAGCTGTAGTCGATGAATAGCATTCTCACATAGTTCCCCTGCCTCTTGTCCAGGTGTGATGCTGCTGTGTGCAGCACATGGGCTATGGCGTCCTCCGTGGACCTGTTGGGGCGGTATGCAAATTGCAGGGGGTCCATGTTGATGGGGAGGGAGGAGCAGATGTAGCCCTTTACTAGCTTCTCAAAGCACTTCATGGCTATGGAGGTGAGAGCTACAGGGCGGTAGTCGTTGAGGCAAGCAGGCTTGGATTTTTTGGGTACAGGGATAATAGTGGACTTCTTCAGGCAGGTGGGGATGACAGCCTGTTCTAAGGACAAGTTAAATATGTCAGTGAATACTGGGGCCAGTTGGTCGGCACAGACTTTTAGGACGCAGCCGGGGATGCCGTCCGGACCTGCTGCCTTCCTGATATTCACTTTTTTAAAGGTCCGCCTCACCTCATGCTCTGTTACCCTGAACACTGCGCCTCCATCAGCAGCCGACCCCCCCCCCCCCCATTGCCGTGGCTTGTGAGCTGGTGTTGTTATTACCAGCATCAAACCGCGCATAGAAGGTATTGAGGTCATTTGCTAAGGAGATGTCACTGTTCAGTTTGAGGGAGGCGCCTTTGTAGTCTGTCATCGTTTTGAGCCCCTGCCACATAGCTCTAGAGTCAGCTTGTTCAAACTGGAGTTCAATTTTATCCCTGTAGTGCCGTTTGGCCTCTGACACTGTCCTCCTTACGTTGTATCGCGCCACCTTGTGGTCATTCATGTTGCCTGCCACTAGGCCGTCGTTGTATGCTTTGGTGCGCTCTCTCAGAGCTTCACGGACGGATTTGTCTACCCAGGGTTTTTGATTTGGGTAAACTCTCATTTTGGTAGTGGGGATTGTTTCTTCCACCCTAGTACAAACATAGTCCAGCACTGTTTCCGTGTAGACATTAATGTTATCTGTGTCGCGGAACACATTCCAGTCTGTGCAGTGAAACACAGACCGGAGCGTCTCCTCTGACGTCAAATCCCATTTCTGCACCTCTCGCGAGACTACAGGAGTACTTTTGATTCTCTGTTTGTACTTTGGTGAAAGAAAGATTGACGCGTGATCTGATTTACCAAAGCCACTATCAGAATGAGCCTTGTAGCCACCTTTAAATTGCGTGTAACAGTGATCTAGGATGTTACCGCCTCTGGTGTTGCAAGTCACATGCTGATAGAGTTGATTTGACACCCTCGGTCCGCCTCGGTGCATCAGTCTACTCTCTCCCCTGAGCTCTGAGCTTTATCCGGTCGCGTCTCTGTTATTCTTCTTCGGGGTCGCAACGGTCTGACTTCCTGTGATAACGGTCTAATCTACACTGCTGCCACCTGTCGTCACGGAGGAGAATTGCAGCCATTTTGTAAAAAATAATAAGTACAAAATACGTACCAATCCGTGAGCCGTGAACAGGCCGTGCAGAGGGTAAAAAAAACAGGAGAATACCGGAAAACCGGTAGGGTTGACAGCTATGCCTACAGTACCTCTGTCTTTGTACATTTAGCAGTTTTAGCGCTTTCTCAATATAAAGTTGATGTAAGTAATCCTACCAAAGCTGGCAACGCTTAACGCGTTATCGCCCGATTCTATTAACGCCACAATTTTTTTTAATTCACGCTTTATATATATTTTTTTTTCTCTAGACTTCACTCAGGTGTATTATTGATGCTCTCGTGTGTGTGTGTGTGTGTGTGTGTGTGTGTGTGTGTGTGTGTGTGTGTGTGTGTGTGTGTGTGTGTGTGTGTGTGTGTGTGTGTGTGTGTGTGTGTGTGTGTGTGTGTGTGTGTGTGTGTGTGTGTGTGTGTGTGTGTGTGTGTGTGTGTGAGATTACTCAGCCCTTGTGTGGGTGAATGTAACAAGTTCCTAACGTTTTCTTTCCCCTATTATTTCATGCACACTTTATTCATTGTTTTAAATTATTATTTTCTTTTAAGTTATTTTGTGCATCACTCTGTTTTGAATTTGATGCAAATTTGCAATGCATGATGAGGGTCATCCTTTTGTGTTAAATGGCTGCATAAAGCAAGCATTTGTTGACTCGCATGTTGATAAGAGTATTCAAATTTGGAACTTGAAAAAGATCTGTTTAAGGTAGATTCAATTTTTTTTTGATTAATTGCGAGTTAACTATGGACAATCATGCGATTACTCGCGATTAAATATTTGAATCTATTGACAGCACTAGTAGCAACGCATAGCAACCATCTAACTCCCAACCCACTTCCTGAGCCCTGTATATAGACACAGAAGTAGGTAAATACAGCAGAATTTGACTTGGCCATCAACCGTAGTGAAAATGCACTTGGCCATCATGGGGTGTTGACTTGGGCCAGTTTGTGACGGAGCAGCTCAGGAATGATGGTATTAAAAGCTGAGCTGAAGTCCACAAACAGGATGTGAGTGTAGCAGGTAGCATTTAGGCTTATCCAGGTGTTCCAGGATGTAGTGGACTGGAGACACAAGTTAACCACGTCATCCATTGATCACAGGGAGGTAGAGTCGTAAAGTGGCAGTAGAACTGGTTAACTAGATAGGGGGACAGGTTGCTGGTTCCCGGCTGTATATGTAGTAGGCCACGCTTTGCTTGCTTCATATCACAGCAATGAACATAGACTGAAACATAGACTGAAATGAACTTATGATCTGCCCCCAGTAAACAGACAGATTCTCCATTCAAATTTTGAGAAGTTATACCATTTCAATAACTTGTTTAGGTAATAGAAAATGCTTCTGAGTAAGTAAAATCAAATTGCATGATGTACTGTTGCCCAGGAGATCAAAAGTAAATTTCAGTCTATGTTAATTTGCCTAGCTGTGATATGAAGCAAGCAAAGCGTGGCAAAGGCCTACATATACAGCCAGGGACCAGCAAGGGGACAGGGGTGCTTGCCAGCTCAAGGGTTTGTAATTAATGAGTCTATGCAGAGAGGCCGAGACCCGTGAATTGCTGGAATCAACATCATCCTCCAGCCGCCCCTTGTAGTCCCTCTTGGCCGATTTGATGGTCTTGTTCAGTTTCACCTTGCTGTGTAATTATCCCTGCTCCCTTATTTGTGGGTGAGCTCTTTGCTTGTCTTAAGCTCCCTCAGTTCCTTGGTAAACCAGGATTTGTCATTGTTGTACAGAATCGCAGAATGAGACATGTGATGTGAGAGTGTCAGTCAGTACATTCATCCATGCTGGAGCACATACCTCTCAAGGCAGGTTAAGGAAACAAGTAAATAAAGGCCTTGCAACCACCTCTAACCACAACCACCTCTAACCACAACCAATGTGAGCTTGCTTTTAAAAGCATTCACTGAGCTGATCATGTGTATTACACACTGCAATCTGTTAATAAAGTTTTCAATCAATTCAATCAATCAATCAATATCCTTTCCCTGCAGCTCTAAATTCAGGTTATTCAGCATGCCAGTGACATCGGTTATGAATGCCAAATTCAAAAGCCAGTTGTTGTCCTCTAGATGTGTATATTCGGCATGTTTAGCAAGCTTGAGAAACTCTTTAATTTCAGGCAGCAACTCTCTGAATCTCTCCAGAAATGTACCTCTGCTCAGCCACCTTACATCTGTGTGCAGCAGCAGGTCTGTGTTAGGGATGGGTACCGAATTCGGTACTTTTGAGGTACCGAACCGAAACACGTCGGTACTACCGAGTATCGAATCAAGTGAGATACTTTTTTAACTTTTTTCTTTTCAACGTTCACACGCACAATATATGCTTACTTAGGATTTGACTTGATTCAACAACAAAGCAGTCGGAGCAGGGGAGGAAACTAACTTTTTGGCTTACCAGCCAACTGGCGAGTATCTGATTTTTTTTACCAGCCAAACAGATTTTTTACCAGACAAAAAAAATCGCTAATTGTGATAATTACTTCTTTGTATGTCTTCGTCTAAATAGATTTTCAATCATAGTAAAATAATCACACCGTGTCTCTACTCTTTAAAATATGTATTAGCATAAAACATTAATCTCTACTCTTCACAATATTAGCATAAAACATATTAACATGAAAGAGGTATCTATTCTGGACTGGGTTGGGCTGAACTGGGCAGTGAAAGATGCTGGGTTGGACTGGGTTGGGCAGTGAAAGAAAAAAACCGAAGTATGTTGTGAAGTGTATAGATAGATGTGAAATATATAGATGTAGCAGTAGTCTATCTGTATGTCATATGTTATGATGAATTGAAAATGCCGTACTGTATTGTACCCATTCTGCAATCTGTTAATAAAGTTTTCAATCAATCAAGTTAACTTTGAACCTCGGTTGTCAAGCCTCGTCAATGTTGTGTATGCATCTGGGTAGGCACACTGTGCCTTTAAGACAGCACGGTGGTCTTACGACAGTACCGTCAAGTGTTGTGATAACGTCAGTTGGGTTGGTGTGCTGTTGTACACAGTGCACTGGTTGAGCTTAGCTAGCCCCTTTCGTGACTGCGATGTGCAAGCCAGGGGCTTTTGAGCATGAAATAAAATGTCTAACCTTACGTCGTAGTCCGGTGCTTTTTTGGAAACATTATAGTCATAACAGATACACCTAGCTGGCTGCTTTGAGCACACGGGGCTAACGTTAGCTAGCAAGCAGCTATCGCTAAAACTAGAAGCTAACCACTGTATACATTTCCAGTAGACTAACATTACACCTCTGTGATTTAAATGTGTCCTTAGTAACTTATACTCGAGGGTTGTACTAGGGTTGGATGCAGTTCCCCGTTGGTCAGTCTGTCTGTTTTCCATCTTCTGCTGTGTTTAACGTTATCCGTTTGAGAGTGCTCCTGATGGCTAGCCTAGTAACGCAGGACTTTTATCATTATATGTCCGCGGGTTGGCCAGTACTGCGCAAACTTTTATTAAACATTATATGTCCGCGGGTGGTCTTGTGCAGTGCTCTCGTGGCACTGTCAACTAAAGCGAGCACTCAGAAGACGCGCACCGTTTGCCAGTGCAGTGATTGCAGAATGTTTTTTTTTTTTGTATACTCGCCAGACTGGCGAGTGGTCTTCATGAATCACTCGCCAAACGTAAAAAATACTCGCATTTGGCGAGTAAAGTGGCCTAATTTCCTCCCCTGAGTCGGAGCAATGACAAGCCGAAAACTGTCAATTGTAGTTATTTGAAGTTTGGATATTTCTTTTTACGACTGAGGTAGGTAAATTAAATTTCTTGAGACTAAAGTACAGAAAAAAGGTACCGTTGGGTACCGGTATCGATTCACAGGTACAGGTACCGGTATCGGTTCAAATGTGAAAGGTACCCATCCCTAGTCTGTGTGCTCCGCCCCCGTCTCCTCCATATGTGCACGAAATAGCCTCCTCTGTAGGCTCCTTGACCTGACAGAGCACACAATCTTCATAGCGATATCCATAACTTCCTTCATATTTAAAATGTTACCACACAGCAGTTGTTGGTGAATTATGCAGTGGTAATTAACACTTTGAGTGCCAGCAGGGGGCGCCAGAAATAGCACTTGAGTGCCAGCGCTGTAGTCAATGGGAGGGCGATCACATTTGCGAACGCATAAACTATATCTTAAATTATGGCTATGTGTCTAATACGCCCGTCGCTTATCAATGACTTGTTTGCAGTCAACATTGTCGAAACGGATTGTTTTTTAATCGGTTAATTTCCGTTTTATACCATTTTGAAAAACGCTAGTTTTTTTAAACTTCCAGAAGAAAAAGATTATTCTGCAGGAATCGCGCTTAACTGGAATACACAAAACACGTTGTCATTTTTTTTATTATTGATTTCCATTCATTTGTCATCAATCTAGCCTCACGTTACCAGTGGGGATCTGTCTGAGCTCGAACAGGCAAAATACCGCCCCCTATCGTCTCTCCGGATGGTACTGCACCCCATTGGATTGGATTGAATGAAACGCATGGGGAAAAAAGAGTCCGGATTCCACATTTTACTTGTCAGGCATGTAACCGGAGAACCCTCAGAACAGCGTGGAATATGTCTTTTGACCACCCAGCGTTGGATCAATAAACGCGATCGATATTTGGAATGGCGATCAGGAATTGGAATAATCTTTTTGGACAACATCTGATCTGAGGTAAGGAATCTATTTTACCAGTCTTGGGATAATCAGAGCTGTTTTCACCTATATATCAACGTGTCCCCTATGTGTGTATGTGGCTGTGAGTGTGTGTAGCTGATCAGGAAATAAGATAATGGATTTTTCAGCCCGCTTCTATAGCGTGCATAAGTACACATAATACTATCGATAATCTAGTGTTTATTTGAAAACGATTCATAAATAGGCCGAAAAATGACAACGTGTTTTGTGTATTACAGTAAAGCACAGATTCCTGCAGAATCTTTTTTTCCCCTGAAAGTTAAAAAAAAACGAGCGTTTTTCAAAATGGTATAAAACGGAAATTAACCAATTTAAAAAAAAAAATCCGTTTCGACAAACAAGTCATTGATAAGCGACGGTCGTATTAGACACATAGCCATAATTTAAGATATAGTTTATGCGTTCACAAATGTGAGAGCTCTGTCATTGAATAGAGCGGTGGCACGCAACGGGGTTAATAGGACTGGCACGGCTGGCACGGAAAGTGTTAAGAGGCAATATGGTGAGCAGCTCTTCTTTTGCAGCTCATGTCGTCAAAGGCCATTCTAATGTAAATACATAGCTGTGCCACATCTACCATATCAGTCGATTCATCGAACTGCAGGGAATAACACTCACATGTATTAATGTCCCTCATGAGTTGCTCGTGAACATCTTCGGACATTTCCTCACAGCGCCGGGTCACAGTATTACGTGACAGCTGAAGGTCTTTGACAGCATCCATAATCTCTGTGTGATACTTGGAATCACCAAAGAGTGAATCGACAGCCACAGTCCATTCACTGTCGCCGTCTTTGAAGGATTTTTTTCTTTTTAGCAAGAACGTGACTGACACGATAAGATGCAATTGTTGCAGCTTTTGCCTTGGTTTTGGGCTTCGTAAAAGTGGACTGTTGTCCCACTAGTGAAGACTTCATCTGCTGGAGTTCTGTTGTTCGTAGCATCCCTATGGGTGAGGCTCGCTGTCCGGAATGTACGGAATGTAGACGGTATCGATTGGCTCAGGCTGCCTGACTCCCTGCCCATCCACAGGACTGCTCGAACGTTTTTTGTCCTCTCCTCCAAATCATATAATAAAATTAAATGATTTTCCAAAATAATCTCGCGGTCTACTTGAAATCAGCCCGCGATCTACCGGTTGATCGCGGTCGACTGGTTGGGCACCACTGGCCTACATGGTATACAGCACAAGCGGTCAAGTCAAGTGTATCTGTACAGCCCAAGATCACATCACATGTCTTGATGGGCTTCACAAGCCCAAAATGGAAATATAAACATCTCAGAAAAGTTTTAAATAGGGTTTCTGTGGATGATGTGTTCTGTCACACAGAGATGGTAGAGGCTGTTCACCCACCTGGACCTCTCTGTCTATTCCTGTCCTATAATCAAATATTTAACCTTCCCGTCTGCCCCCACATCTCTCCACATTGCATCAGTCTCCCCCACTCTATGTGAGTCTGTTGTGTGTGCTTATCTGTGCTGTCCTTGGTAGTTTCTAATGGCCAGGGACAGGGTCACAGCAGGAAGTGTCATGATGACTGTAGGCTGAACCCTGCAGACTGGGTCACTCGGAGATCGTCCTCGTACATGGGGTTCCCAGGAATAAAGATTAGATTCAAGTTTATTGTCAATGCACAGGGTACAGATACAAAGTAGAACGAAATTAAGTTTGCAGAGGCGGAGCAGTTGCCATACTTACTTTTTCTTTAACTATTTCACTACCACTAGTGAAAGGGTTAACCTTCTGTAGTGTGTTAGTGAAAGCATTAACCCTTTGTCACGTGGTAGTGAAAGTGTTAACCCTTTGTAGTGCGGTAGTGAAAGGGTTAACCGTCTGTAGTGTGGCAATTAAAGCATTAACCCTTTGTACTGTGGTAGTGAAAGGGTTAAACAGTTTTCTAAAACAAAACCAAACAAAGAAATAAGACAAGAAAGGATAAGGACAGAACATTGAAACAAAAACAACCTATCCACCCATAACACACACACACATTGCAATGCAATGGGAGCCCATCGGTTGGCCATCTCCTCCATCTCCCTCCCTGACTGAAAGCAGATGAGCAAAAGGGAAGATGACTACAGGAAATACTCAATATCTAAGTTACCTATTTTAATATATAGTTATATATACATGTATATATATACAGTATATTATATATATATATATATATATATATATATATATATATATATATATATATATATATATAGTTATATATATTAGTTCATATTTAAGGAGCAGCAAGAAGGTAAGGTTCAGTACGGCTGTGTACCGAGGAATACAGCGGTATGTTAACACTTTGGGCACCAGCCGGTCTAGCCATCTTTGTACTCAGTGTGCCACCGCTGTAAAGGATAGGGATTTTCACTAGGGATGCCCCGATCGATCGGCCACCGATCGTTATCGGCCGATAATCAGTATAATTGACTCGGGCGCCTAAGGAAGTTCCAAGTCAGTCAGAAGATCCTTAAGAACTTCTACTCATGTACAATAGAGAGCATCTTGACCGGCAACATCACCTCCTGGTTTGGGAATAGCACTGCACAGACTACAAAGAGTGACACGTTCAGCCGAACGCACAATTGGAGGGGGGCTCCCCACCCTCCAGAACATTTACAACAAGCGTTGCAAGGGCAAGGCTAAGAGAATCATTAAAGACTCCAGTCACCCGAACAACTGCCTCTTTGAACTGCTGCGGTCAGGCAAGCGATACCGGAGTCTCAAGGCGAGCACAGAAAGACTCAGAAGAAGCTTCTATCCCCAGGCCATCAGGCTGCTAAACGAACAATGAACACTACACAACAACAACCACCAAACGCACATAGCACACACATCCACACGCACACACTCACTTTAAACAAACACACTGTAGCACCCACTCCACACACTTTATAGCACACACCCACTTTAAACAAACACACTGTAGCACCCACTCCCCACACTTTATATTTATTGATGAAGGATTGCACTACAACTCGTACACCTTACTGTAAATTGTACCTAAATTGTACCTCATCCCATTTCTGCTTTGCACTATATAGTACTGTACATTAGTACACTGCATAGTATTGTATATTATATGGTAACTCAGAACATTGTACATATGTCTATACCGAACACTGTGACCTCATTTTCTTCTTCTTTCCTAAGGAAGTTCCAAGTCAGTCAGAAGATCCTTAAGAACTTCTACTCATGTACAATAGAGAGCATCTTGACCGGCAACATCACCTCCTGGTTTGGGAATAGCACTGCACAAGACCGAAGCAGACTACAAAGAGTGACACGTTCAGCCGAACGCACAATTGGAGGGGGGCTCCCCACCCTCCAGAACATTTACAACAAGCGTTGCAAGGGCAAGGCTAAGAGAATCATTAAAGACTCCAGTCACCCGAACAACTGCCTCTTTGAACTGCTGCGGTCAGGCAAGCGATACCGGAGTCTCAAGGCGAGCACAGAAAGACTCAGAAGAAGCTTCTATCCCCAGGCCATCAGGCTGCTAAACGAACAATGAACACTACACAACAACAACCACCAAACGCACATAGCACACACATCCACACGCACACACTCACTTTAAACAAACACACTGTAGCACCCACTCCACACACTTTATAGCACACACCCACTTTAAACAAACACACTGTAGCACCCACTCCCCACACTTTATATTTATTGATGAAGGATTGCACTACAACTCGTACACCTTACTGTAAATTGTACCTCATCCCATTTCTGCTTTGCACTATATAGTACTGTACATTAGTACACTGCATAGTATTGTATATTATATGGTAACTCAGAACATTGTACATATGTCTATACCGAACACTGTGACCTAATTTTCTTCTTCTAAATTACATGCTATACTATGTTATTTGATACTATCTTGTCTAGCACAGTCTCTGGAGCGTAACAGTAAGAAGCATTTTGTATGAAAGTATTCTGTACTTCTGTATGACAACTATTAAAGAAACTTGAAACTTGAAACTTGAAACTAAATATGCGATCTGTGAATTCCGATAATGAGTCATATTCGCCGATCGCGGAAACCGATCAAGCGGAGATCTCACTCGCTGTCTGTCTCAGACACACAGGACCTGCAAACTGCTCCTCCTCCCTAGCCCCGCCCGCACCTGTGTACAGTTTGTAAACACAGAGGACTGAGAGGCGGCTCCTCTGCTCGAGTCTATAGTGCATTCGACCTGAGCTAATCGTTACTGTTTAAACAAAATTACCCAGTCAACTATTCACTTTTAGTAGGCATTGTCTAACGGTATTTAGCCGGCTAGCTACTGATAGCTCCTGATATCAACAAATGCTCCAGCAAGTCTATTGGTCCATGTTGATACCTCCGTTAGCTTGCATTAGCTGACGTTAGTTCACTGTTAAACACGAAATGTCCCATTGAACTAAAAAGTTCTGTCTTAACGTCATCTAGCCGGCTAGCAGTAGCTACAGATAGCTCTTGATATCAATGTCTTATAACATTGATTCAATGCGTATTCGAGCTGAGGGCTTGCTGAATGTGATATGACCAAAGCACAGTAACGTTACCAATAGGGTCCAGCTGCAGCACAGGAGAATCCTTTTTGGAGCTGGAGGCTACTAGAGTACACACAGACAGTGGAGCTGTTTGCAGATAGCGAGCATTTTGACTTGTTGCGTGGTGGCGATGTCTCGCAGATAATACAAGTACAAGTCTAATTATATAATATATATATTTTATAAAAAAAAATTATATAAAATAATTTTAATTTCTTTTTAATCAAAAACGATCGGTATCGGCCGATATGGCTCACGACGATCGGTATCTGTGGCAAAAAACGTGATCGGGGCATCCCTAATTTTCACTGTGCGTCGCGGTGTTTGCAGGGCTATATCTACATTCTATATTATAGCTATGGAGACAATACTATGGCTCATTTGACAATAACTATCCATCGTTCAACATGTGAAAAAGAATAATTTTTTTCATGTATACATTCGCGTGTTATACCGTGGTGAATATTGTATAGTTTCAGAGTGATTCTGGCTAATTCCTGGTAACTGTGTAATGGAGCAATATGTGAATTTTGCTAAAAGCGTTCACGTTGCTCGCCTGGACATGCTACTATTTCCAATTCAAAGGTATATAATAGGTATTATGTTTCATCATGAACACATGAAAGGGGGGGGTCGTTTTTTAATGCTTTGATCGTCAGCAATGGCATACGTTTTGGAGTATGTTACATATGATCGTTGCGATCAATGTGAAATCATTGTTGGATCAAAGTAGGATTGATGTCATATAGTCCTTACCTTTACTAGGAGGTATCCCAAAAAGAATATTCCAATTGTCTGATCACGATTTCCAGTATTGATCCAGTATTGGTCCCTGACATGAAGTGGCACAAGATATGCCTCAAGTGTGCTGAATGCGTTTTGAAGTGGTTCGGAACTTCGGATGAAGCGATTCAATTGGCTTGGTCTAAATTCTCCGCCTGGACCATATACAATGTAGCACACAGTGTGAAATAAGTAGGGCTGTCAGTTGATCGCATTCATTAGATTAATTAATTACAGAGTAAATTATCGCGTTATGAAAATTAACTCAAAACTAATTACAAAAATATATATATATATTTTTTTTATCTCATTCATTCCATAAGAATGTAGAATACACATTTACAGACTTTTTTTTAATATGGTCCATTTGCATGTTCTTGGTATCTGATTCTAGGGACATCTATGGATCTCAGGAAATGTATTCCCAGTGCCAGAAATACTGTGTCTGTTACTAGGCTTGAGTAAATTGTAATGAACCAAATGAGAATATCAATTAAATTTTTTTTTTATCTTTGACTGTGAATAACACCATGCTCAAATTGACCAGACCTGAAAAATCTAAGCAAATTAATAGATGGAAGATGATTAAACAGAAGGTTTTGTAGATACAGTACTGAATTCTGCCATCCGGACACATGCAATTTGAAATATGATTATAGAATAGAATATCAGGCATAAAATGGTTATGCGATTAAAATGCGATTAATTAGATTAATTAATTACAAATCCTGTAATTAATTAGATACATTTTTTTAATCGCCTGACAGCACTAGAAATAAGGTTTCAAAGGGTGGGCGATACTGCCACCTAGCAGGATGCGGCCGGTATTGCACTTTTGGGATATCAGAATGATTTCCTATGGTAACACCGAGGTCCGTGAACCTGTAATGAATAAAAAAATCGAATAAAAGAAAAAACGTCAAACTCGAGAAATCTCGGGTCTGGCAGCCAATGTGTTAACCACTAACAAGTTACAACCGCCCACTGGGGGCTGTTTTTTTCACAATCTAATATTATTATTATTTTTTTTTATTTCTTCGATTATCTTCGAACAAATCGATTATTCATTAATTTTAATATAGAATATTCGTTGACAGCCCTACAAGTACAATTAGTTACTGCACAATACATCACCCCTGAGTGGAACATGGAAAGCCAAACTTTCCCCCACTGTACCGAAAACCCGTACCGAACCGTGACTTCAAAACCGAGGTACGTACCGAACCGTGGTTTTTGTGTATTGTTACACCCCTAATATATAGTAGTTATGCATGTAACCCCAAACACACACACAGACTGCCAGGCCACAAGGCCCCTCACAAACAAATCCACGTAAACACGTTGTGGTTGGAATCTTGACGGACAAAACTAACACCAAAGGCACGGTTTCCCAAAGAACATCAACTGTGTAGCGCAGCGAGTGGAGACGGTCTCTGCGCTGAAATAACCGGGAGGAAACGTGGGTTGTGTGTCCTTTCAGAATCTCTCGTCGCTGATGAAACGCTGGGAAAAGTACTGCGCTGCACGGTTTAGCTCAAGGCTGTGTTTGTTTGCTTTTTCTTTTTTTTTCTCTCATGTGTTACTTGGCACAAATGAAGAGGCCTATTTGCATTTCCTTTCCCAATATTGAATGAAGTGAACATGCCAAACCAAACATGGACAGATAGAACAGCATGTTTCTGGCAGAGCTCAATGTTCTAAGCCTGTAAGTACGCGACAACCTTCTCAAACATCTGTATTTTAGAAGTATTTCTTTTAATGCAGGCGGCAGCTTGCAGGTCCAAAAAAACCTAAGACCCCATCACAAGTTGCTGCTTCTCGTGTGCATTTTGATTTCATTGCTATTTGCTAGACTACGTTCTGTTGAAACGGAACTTTCTCAGAACATACTGTTGGGTTTCTTTTCCTACAGTAGGTGTTCACACTGTAACTGTGCCACGCAAATGGCATTTCCTAGCTGCGACCCGACTTCTTCAAGCGGTGCCGTTTCTCAAAATGCATCGGTGAGAATTTTGGCTGGAGGATCGAAATCAGGGACTGGGTTATCAAATGAAAACGACTGTGTTGTATTAGTCAGCATGCATCACATTCACACAAATCAGGCCTATATTTTCACACTGAAAGGTGTGTGTGTTTTTTTTTACCCAGCTGGAGAGTGGTTCAGTTGAATATTAAACAGGGTGAATGGGAAATGTCTGATGCTGCTCTGTCACCGATGAAGCCTCACTGTTTGCTTCCCTCTCAAATGAAATGCATCAACGAGAAACCCTCATCCAGTGGGAGGGAGGAGGGAGGGACAGAAAAAGAGATAGATTGTTCACTCTTTTTTTTGTTGCCTTGCTTCATTCACACTTGCATAGTTCCACACATTCACACCTAAGAGATGCCTAGCTCTATTGAGCTTTGTATGTATATACCTGCATATAACCCCTCTATATACATGATGATAGCATGTACAAATGCTGTGTATACCATATATATATTTACACACTTGTCTGTATTTACCTGCACATACAGTAGCATTTTGCATATTTGTAGATATCTGTACATATCCTACTCTTACTAGGGCATAACAAAAAATATTGTTTGGTTCCTGTTGGTTGTCAGTTAAGGCCATGGGTAGGTAGGGAATTTATTTAATTTGTTTCCCCCACGGCAACTATGGATAGGGAATTTCTTTATTTAATTAAAATGTTCACAACAACATGGATGCATGTACTCTGCCAGCATGTTTAATATCCATAATACTAAAGGTTTGACTAAGATTTGTATGAAACTTTATTGTAAAAAAAAAATCTGATTTTTTTTAACTCATAAAATAAATTGGGTCGCACCTAAATCGGCAGGGTCGGTCGGCAACCGGAACCAAACCATTATTTTTGTTAGGCCTAGTTACGCTGCTGGCCAGTAGGGGTGGGGGAAAAGATCGATATGTAGTAGTAGTATCGCGATACTTTGCGTGGCGTTACTGTATCGATACAGGGACGCCAAGTGTCGATATTTAATTATTCATAAAAAATACAAATAAATCTTTTTTTGTATAAGGAAGTTACATTGTTCATTTCAATACCTGTAGTACAGTAGTCCACACACACATGTGCATTCAGTTAAGTTGGAATATGACTGTAATACAAACAGTTCAGTTTGTCAGGTACATGCAACACAGATTACAGTGTTTACATCTGTCTGCTTGAGAAAATATCATGTTCTGCAATAAGAATTATTGAAGTGAGATGAACAGACTGAACTTTATTTTATTAGATAAAACATGTTGAAAAAGTAATAAAAAACCTGATAAAAAAATATATATATATTTTTTCCGCAATACTCAGCATATCACGATATATTTAGTATCGCGATACTATCGTATCGTGACGCAAGTATCGCGATAGTATCGTATCGTGAGGTCTCTGGCGATTCCCACCCCTACTGGCCAGTATGACTACTACCATAGTATCTTTATAGCTGTATCACTGTACATATACTACAACTCTGTATACATCTGATTAGCACTACACTCAGTAGTACCAATTTGTATATTTTGTACCCAGTTCAATCACCTGTACATTGTATATTGCTGTTGCACTCTACTGCAACATTTGCACTCTGGTTGAATGCCAAACGTCTTTTCGTTGTACTGTACTTGTGCTGTGTGATGACAATACATTTTTATCTAATCTAATCAAATCTAATATACAAAGCTCCGTAACAAACCGCCATATATTCTGAGGGTTAAGTCAACAACTCGTCCTAACTAATTATTGCAAGTTTGCAATGTGTTTTCGAAAGGGATCAACAGAAAGCTCAAAGAAGAGTCTTGTGTGGTGAAAACACAAGCCGCTGCTGAAATACTGTATAAAATTACCCTTTTCTCTAGGAAGTCTCCGTTCAAATCCTCCAGCCAAGCTGGTAATTTCTGCTAATGGAACTTGAATGAGAAAACCACAGAAGAAGGCGCCATTACCGGAAATGAACAGCTTGGCTGGAGGAGGATTGATAGATCTAGGAGCCGCCCAGTACAACCACAGTCTGTCACTGTTGACCACTGAGCAGCTCCACCAGAGCAGGTTGGGGGGTTAAGTGGCTTGCTCAAGGGCACTTCAGCGGTTGGTATTGAGGGAGGGGAGAGAGTTATTCATTTACTTCCCTGCACAGACTTGCCAGTCTAGGGGATCAAACCGGCGACCTTTTGGTCACAAGCCCCGCGTCGCTAACCTTTAGGCCACCGCTGCCCCCAAAGTCACACTCCAGTGACTCATTGGAAATATTATAATCGTTCATATTGCTTTCCTGTCACGTTCCCCCTTTCCACTCCTCTCTCTAAGCCGTCTATTTTTAATAATAAACATCTTGAGTGACATTAGTCTCCTGTGTCTCATCTGTCGTGGTTGATCAGTTTGATTGCAGTGCTGGTGGAAACACTGTTAATAATTGCTGGCCCACATGAAGAGGCTGAGCTGTCAGGGAAAGCTTTCAAAAAGGCATCATTGTATCATGCAGTGTTATTACCGGCTTATTCTGACTTCATGCTACATGTGAACGTAGGGCTGAGCGATAAAACAATAACGATAATTATCGCAATACATTTTTCCTCAATATAAATATGAAACGTGGTCAATAATTGTATTTAATATTTTTTATTATTTTTATTATTAATGCCAGTTATAAAAGTCTTATTGTTATACAGTTTGTGTTCATATTCTACCTCAGATTTGTGGACAGACTTGTCTTTCTTGCCTGCAACTTAAAGTAATGGTTTTGCTTGTCCAAATGACAATACTGACCAAATTGAGATTTATTTTTCTCTCGTCTCTTTATTTTGTTTGCTTTCTAATTTAAAATACAGTTTGAAACCGTCTGTACACAGTAGGCTATGTGTGCTAATCAGACTTGAGATTTAATGAATTTTTCATTATTAATACCAGAATTGAGATTTTATTTATTTATTTTCATTGTTAACACAATGCCCGCTGATCCCCCTTCAGCGTCAGGTCTTTATTCAATGGATCTAGTTTTAGAATGCCAAACTTGCGAGTCCTAAAACTATATTTTATATTATAGCTATGGATCTAATAACGCCGTCGACTGTCAGTGAGTTGCTTCTGGTCAACATGCAAAAAACTGATTTTTCATCCGTACATTTCCGTTTTATACCGTTTTGAATATGAGTATAGTTTGAGTGATTCTGAGTAATTCCAGGAAAAGACGAGAAAAAGGCATTTTAGTGTAATCCAGTTATCATGTTGTAATTTTTCGGCTGATTACCTAATCATCCTGAAATCAACGCTAGATTATCATTATTATGTCTCCTCGTGCATACATGAAATGACCCCCGCCCCCATGGCTCAGATCGGCTCAGAAAACACACCAGACCGTTTCCAATGGAGTGCAATAGCTCCGCAAGGCAGTAGAGGGCGGTGTTGACCGTCTGCCAGCTCAGACACATTCACCAGGGTCTGCAGAGGCTGTAGCCATGAATTATGTAAGGGATAATGTATAGCTACGAGGTCATTGTCGCAAAATAATTGAACGACACGGAGTTTAAAATACCGAGCCGCCTCAGCGAAGTGTTTTAAAACGTCAGTGAAGGTCAATTATTTTGCGATGATGACCGAGTATAGCTATACATTATCCCGCTTATTACATGGCTAACTTACTAACAATATACCTAAGGACAGAGAGGCTTCGACTCAGCTTCTTCCCCCAGGCCATCAGAGCCCTGAACAATGAACACTGAGTGCCACAGAGCACTGAACTTTCCACACACAAGCACACATGAGCACACACACGACACGCACGCTGTGCACGCTCACACACTAGCAGCCACTTTAACATGAGCAGGCACACACTCATGCCGCACACGCCCACACTTATGGCCAAAAGGAAAGGTCACTTTAAAAATAGCATAGCAACAGTAACAGTGTATTGCACTGTACTACCAAAGGATCTAGCATGTCCTACATGCTATGCAAATAACTATGTACAGATACCGAGATGTCCCACCATGTTACCTGCTTGTTACCTGTTTGCACAATGTTGTTTTTTATTGGATTCTATTATATGTTGTACCACTGTATTGCACATCGTTGCGGGCAAGACCACCCGCATTTCATTGTATGCCGTCACAAATAAAACTCTTGACTTGACTTGACTTGAATTCATTTGACAAATCGCAGTTGTTCTGTGTCAGCCCAAATAAAGTGATTGGGTCTCATTCCCGAACGAAGTTACGACAAAATATTTCGTCTTAGCCAGATTTCGGCCCATTTAAGACATATTAGGGCTGGAAGTGGGAGTCTCCAAACTTTCCTGAGATCTTATTTGATCGTGGCTGAGAGCAGATTTAAGAGTGCTGAGGAGCACACTTACACTGTACAAGCAAAACTGTACATTGGAATATTGACAACCATACTTGGTCATTTACTGTACATTGGAGGGGGTTGATATAGCTATAAACCTGCATTCCTTCGAATATATCATTAATCAATTAAACTTATATTGAAATACACTATATAGCCTATACACCAACACTGAAATGACAGTGGATAAATAAATAAGAACTAAAGCTAATCGGTGGAAATAGACTGCATTAATATTCCATAACAAGTCTTGTGTGCGCCTATACGAATGAACAGTAGCCTATAGGCTTAATTATGGAATAATAAGCCATACTGCGTTCATTCATTACGCCCGCCATAGGCTATATATATTATATGTCATTCATTCATTCATATACAGTACTGCGCGTGTGTCTGTGTGTGCGCGCGCGCTGCGGCAGGTGTGTACCGCGAGCTGTATATGATGCCAATACATTAATCTAATCTAGTTTTGATGGGCGCAAGCATGATTACGAAACCTAGCCGCATTTCTCTGAGACGCTCTCTGATTGGCACTGACTGACGCTAGGTTTCGTAATCACGCGGCTCGCAAAGCACTTCCGCCATTCCATTTCACACAGCTGCGTCACCAGTTGCCTTATAAGGAGCTATGGAGGCGTTGTGTTGTATGCAAATGAGCTGAACGGGAACGCGCTTTAGAGTTTAAGACAGAATGCCATTCTCCAAGCAGATATCAGATAATATAATTTGTGCGACCTTTTCAGCCACTTAAGACATATTACCAGCACGTTCAGGACTCAGAGTGCACTTGTCATAGATTATGTCACAGTCTCAGTGGTTCCAAGATAAGTCTTCCAGAATATATCTTTGAAAAATTTTCGGGAATGAGACCCATTATTATTATCGCGGGCAGCCCGGCAGGTGTGTCTGATTGGCTGCAATGAAACAGTGTGTGTCAGTGGGCTTGATTACTCCAGCTGCGAAAAACAATAATCACCGGTGGTTATCGAAAAATAATTCACCGCTGTCGGGGGCTATTGACCAATCACAAGCAAGCATTTCGGCGAATGTGAATATAATAAGAATAGATATAGTGAATAAAAGAAATAACAATCATAAAAACGAGTTAACTCATTTTTGGCGATATTCGATTGGCGGGCAATAACGAGTTAACTCGTTTTTGGCAATTAATGTGTTAATGCCAGTTATAAAAGTTTTATTGTTATTCATGTTCTACCTCCGATTTGTGGTTTGGCAAGTAGGCCTAGTTTGTCATGTTCTGACAATAAAGAATATTCTGAACCACAATTAACCTTCTGGTTTCTTCAGCTTTCATTCAGCAGCAAAAATAGCCTTTAAACTTGACAGAAATAATTATTTCATGTATATCGAGATAATTATCGTGATAACATTTTTGGCCATATCGTCCAGCCCTATGAACATCATCTTTTGGAGCTCCAGACAAAACAGACTGATCGGGGCTCTTCTCAAGGTGCTTTGCCTCCACACCGCAAGGGGGTGGACATGTATTATTGAAGTGTGTAATATATGTGAACAGGGCACTGGTTATAAAGATGTAAAATAACCTTCATGTATAAATTGTCATATATGGTGGGCAGCAAGGGCGGCTAAGTGGCGCAGTGGGCAAGGCGCTCGCCACTAACGCAGGAGATGCTGGGTTCGAGCCCAGCTCTCTGCGTTGCTACCGGCTTGGCTGGTCGTTCATACTAATACAATTGGCAGTATTAGAGGGGTGGGAAAGCCGAAATTGAGATGGGAGAAAAATAGAAAATAAGGAGAAAAAGTGGATAAAAAAATATATATGGTGGGCAGCAGCCAGAGTGCAATGGAAATTCAAACTTTTATTTATTCAAATCTTTATTTTGATAATAACTATCTATATAGCACCTTTCACACATGGACCGCAGCCCAAAGTGCCCCACAGCAAATAGCATAAAATTAACATAGGCATACAATTAGCATACAGTTGACAGAATAAAAACAATGCATAAAGTGCAGACATAAGAATAGGTATAAAAGTAGTGCAACGTAGAACGTGCAGACATAAGAATAGGCATACAATAAGTACAGTGTTGCTCGAAGGCATGTGAACCCCCCTGGAACAGCCTGTCCCCCAAACACCCCACACAGGAATCCCCACCACATCCCCATCCAAGACACACCCCCTGATAAAGCATGTCATGACCGAAGGAAAACACAAACAGCCCACGTGCCACTCACACCGCCATGCACGGCGACGGGAATGCCACCCCGCGGGCCGCACCATCTCCCCCATCTCAAATGTGAAAATGTACCAGATTCACACAGCGGCCAGTTTGCTCTTATGTTATGCTCAGGTTGGGATTCCTGTTCAGGACGAGAACGGTAAGAAGGGAGGGAGAGAGATGAGGAGAGGAGGTCATTCAATAATTCAGTGTGGGACACCTGCCTAACCCTCTGTTGAGAGAGAGAGAGAGAGAGAGAGAGAGAGAGAGAGACTCCTCTAAATTTATATTAGACACCAGAATCTGGGAAGCAGTGAAATGATAATACTGTTGATTCAGTCTTTCACTCTGACCTTTCAGACTAAAGAGAAAACAGCTCTCTAAATGTAAGCAATATAGTCGGCTACAAAGAACCAATGAACACACATCTAGATAAAAATCAGAATTCTCGTCCTACGAGTAGGGAAGCTCCGATATTGATATCGGATATCGGCCCCGATATGACTAAAATAGCTGGATCGGGTATCGGTAAAAAAAAATATATATCGGGATTTTTTAAGGGGACATGCATTGCTATTCCTAGCACTATTTGGGCAACTTTACACAATTCCTGTGAGTCTATTGAACACATCTGTAAGCTTTTATTCAAAAAAATGCATTGTTTTATATTTCTAATCAAGTACTCAAAAGCCAAATTTTTCTCACTTTGGATTTCAGGCTGTGTTGGCCTGGCTCCACCCATAAGCGTTGTGTAAATGAGTGTGCTACTGCTGCTTCCCTGCGAGGTCCAGGTTGTGTGTGAATGAGTATGTGCTGATTGATTGATTGATTGAAAAGTTTATTAACAGATTGCAGAATGGGTACAGTACAGTACAGCTCAATACATACAATTGTTAAGGGGATGCAGACCAGAGAAAGACTTTCGTCTTGTTTACATCAGGGTCCCCCATTTTCAATTCATCATAACATATATGACATACATGACATACAGATAGACAGTACTGCTACATCTATACATTTATGACATATCAGATTTGCAAATACAGTACTGTTTGTGATACAAAAGTGAAAAGGAGTGTATATACATTTGGCATAGAAACTGTACATTGGAGGAGGTTGGTTGGGTGGGGTGGGGTTGGGTGGGTTGGGTGAGGGCTGTACATTGGAGGTGGGGGGGGGGGGGGGGGTTGGGAAGGGGACACACACACATTTTACACTGTACATTGGAATATTGACAAAGCCTTACTTGGTAATTTACTGTACAACTAGGAGGAAGCAGCTACTGCTGCTTCCTCACCCACGGTTTGTTTCCCCGACAGAAGCTCCTCTTTCTCTCCCTCCCTCCCTCTCTCTCTCTCCCTCTCTATCTCTCCCTCGCTCTCTCTCTCTCTCTCTCTCTCTCTCTCTCTCTCTCTCTCTCTCTCTCTCTCTCTCTCTCTCTCTCTCACTTGCTCGCTCGTTGTCTGCCTCGCTCTGTTTGAGGAAGTGTCGGGTTACGGCTCGGGCACATACAACGCGCACGAATTTCACGCATGGGTTCCTAGCGGGATCGCGTGCCTGGCCAGACACACAGAGTCCGACTTCTCAGCGCGCTGCAGCGCGGAGCCCTGATAGAACTAGCAGCAGCACAAGCTTTCTCCCTCTCTCTCTCTCTCTCTCTCTCTCTCTCTCTCTCTCTCTCTCTCTCTCCCTCTCTCCCTCTCCCTCTCTCCCTCTCTCCCTCTCTCTCTAGAGAGAAAACGAGAAAGAAAGAGACTGGAGAGAGAGAAAGAAAGAAAGGCAGGGAGGAAAAAGAGAGAGCTGTACTGTATTGTACCCATTCTGCAATCTGTTAATAAAATTTTCAATCAATCAATCGCGTGGCGCACGCCTCCCGCGCCGCCTCGAATCCGATTGAAGCGGAAAAGATAGCTTGCTGCTCGGGAGCCGCCTGCGAGGCGCGCTCCCGCTTGCGGCCAGTGTGCACAGTAGCGTCCGTTAACATGGGAGCGGAAGTGAAGCGGCAGCCGCCCGTCCGTGTTCATTCGTGTGCTGTGTGCTAGGGCCGTTACACTATCTGCCTCGCTCTGTTTGCTGTCGCTGTCAACCATAGAGGGGGGTGTTAGTTATGCAAATCAGTGCTTTAAAATAATTCTTTTATAATAATATAATATAATAAGAAATAACAATTGAGTACATTTATATCTATGTGTTAATTTGTTTCACTAAGTTAGGAAAGTAATGTTTTAAGTCAAGCCTGATGTTGCCTTGCACAAAAGAATGATCCCAGTCTCTTCCACACAGTGAGGCATACAGTTTATTAATTGAACAATGGGTATCGGATCGGAATCGGGACTGAAAAAGTCGGATCGGTGCATCCCTACCTACGAGAAGCATCGACTGCCCATGTTACACAATGAAACACACAATGTTGGCAACCTGCTGATGAATTATTCACTTTTATACAAAGAGAAACACAGTACACAATATACAGCCAACAAAGGGGGGGAATTGGTCTGTCATATGCTGATTAGTCTCATAAGGGTTTAACTCGGCGTCCTGACAGCAGCACTCAGTCAAAGGAGATGATCTAAGAGGGGATTTCTGCACCCGGTACTGTTACATTACACAAGTTATGTTAAATCAGAGCTCAGTATACATTTCCACCCAGTGCTATTTTAAAGCCTATGCTCTAATAAAGTGGCTCTCTGACCCACAGCACTAAGTTTAGCCTTTGTTTAGAAACAGAAGTGCACGATCGATGACCCGAAGTCTTCGTGTTTGCTAGAGCTCTTCGCATAGATGCCTATACGCACTTGATACTTTTTTTTAACCCTTTCACTACCACACTACATAAGGTTTAACCCTTTCACTACCACACTACAGGCGTGGTAGTGAAAGGGTTAACGTCTGAAATGTGTCCTCCAAACTCTTTCCATCCTCTTGACTATCTTGTCTCTTATTTATCTGCGTCCACTTGTCATTGACCAGGTGGGAATAGGGTGGAAAGGAATCCCGACCTGAACATGACATAAGAGGTGGGAACAGGGTGGAAAGTTAAGCAATCCCGACCTGAACATGACATAATAGGTGGGAACAGGGTGGAAAGGAATCCCGACCTGAACATGACATAAGAGGTGGGAACAGGGTGGAAAGGAATCCCGACCTGAACATGACAAGGGGGTGGGAACAGGGTGGAAAGGAATCCCGACCTGAACATGACATAAGAGGTGGGAACAGGGTGGAAAGGAATCCCGACCTGAACATGACATAAGAGGTGGGAACAGGGTGGAAAGGAATCCCAACCCGAGCATGACAAAGGGGTGGGAACAGGGTGGAAAGGAATCCCGACCTGAACATGACATAAGAGGTGGGAACAGGGTGGAAAGGAATCCCAACCCGAGCATGACAAAGGGGTGGGAACAGGGTGGAAAGGAATCGCAACCTGAGCACGACACAAGAGCAAAATGGCCACCAGTGTGAATATGGTCACTTCCGTCCTGGTCTTATCCCTCCTCTTCTTTCCTTCTCTCCTGGTTCCTCGTCTCCTTGTGCCCCACCCCTCCTGCCCGCAGGCTGCAGCTGACTACGTGAAGGCCCACCTGCCCGACACCCTGAAGCAGCAGCTGCTGGCGGTCGAGCGAGAGAGGAGGGAGAGTGCTCTCTCTTACGCCAGCATCCTCGAACAGCGCATCCTGGCCGTTGACCGCGAGATGCTGGACAAGCTCTCAGCCAACCACGACGAAGCAGGTGTGTGTGTTTTTTATGGAAAAGGTTATGATAGGACATGCATAAGAAAAAATAAGTAGGGATTAGGGGTGTAAATATTTGACCCCACAACGATTAGATTAGATTACGATTCTTCAGGCAACGATTCAATGCATCGTGAAATCTCTTCATTTGACCACGATTCGATTAATTTTCGATCAGTTAATTCCCCAAAGAATTTTGAATACACAAATGTGGCTGGGGGAACTGATTCACTCAGCATGAATGGACTATAGGTCAATAATTAGGGGTGTCAACGATTCGATTCAATTACGATTCTTCAGGCAACGATTCAATATTCATTTGACCACGATTCGATGCGATTCAGCCTTAGGATCGATGCATTGCGATGCATCGATGCATTGTTACACCCCTAGTAGGGATACATGGATATGGATACTGGTATAGGATATTGGACTGATAACCAGGCTAGGTATCAGAGAATGTGTACCATTTATACTTTATATTTATACTTTATTTAATGGAGAAAAACTTGTTATATCTCAATTATTTTGTCTAATGACCCAGAACTATTGCTCTATATCTTATGCTGTTCAGTCATCTGTAGCTAAAGGGATAGTTCAGATTTTTGGAACCCTACGGTTAATCCTTTTGTCAGCACAATCCATGTTGTCCCTCATACTAGCTCTGGTTAGTTAGCCACAAACTACTGCAAAGTTAATGAGGTCAAGCTGACTGAAGCTAAATTAAATCTACTTTGTGTGCACTAAGGAGTACAGTTTCGTTTGTCTCGGGAAGCTTGTACAGACAGAAGCTCGACCCCATTAACTTTGCATTAGTTTGTGGCTCTGATTAACACTTTGGCTGCCATGGGTTAAATTAATGATATACCATAGATTGCCAGCGCTATTTGTCTATGGAGAACGTCCCCTTCTTTGCAGGGCTATAACTTTTTAAATTCTATTGCTACATTGCCATTATTAGGGCCCATTCAAAGTCCTATATGTATTGTTCATTGTGTAGCAACGTTAAACTTTTTCATTCACATATTCATAGTAAAGTATGGTCTAATGTATAAGTATGTTTTCATCTCTTTCTGCAACTTTCTCCAGAACGTGATATATAGCCCCAAATGCATTATATTGATGATGAAATACAGTTTGATGGCAATCAGCGCGATATAAAAAATTCCAACTAGACGTACTTCTAGAAGTTACTACACGTCATCTGATGTTGACCGGATGGGCGAGGGGGCGTTTATAATTCCGTGGGCAGCGTTATACCAATCATCTAATGTGGGTCAAATGTTGATAAAAGCAGTTAGTATCGAAGATGGTAACGTTACACGCTGAAACTCACCCCAGTCTCCGCGCGCCGTTGGGCGATCATCGTCGAGTAGACATTTTATCATTATGGGATATATTATTACCCGGTCCATCTCCAGCTTGTATAATGGTATATACGTCCAAATCATGTTGTTTATCGAGTTATTGGCAATCGATCGCTATGTAGAGTGACGAGCTAGAGTGCCGGAACCTATCCCGAGTGGCCGGAAGCAATAGGGCCGACCAGCAAAACCTCTACTGCGCTTCCTGTTAAGCAGTTGCGCCGATCGGCCACCAGATGGCGCTCCTGAACCGCCAGAGAGCTCAGTGGGTCCTGCTGGTGAATCTCAGGCCAGCAGAGGGGGAATATGAATCCGATTCCAGATTTTTGAAATATTGATATAAGGACGCTGTACAGCGTCCCCCGGCAACTTTAGCATCGCCAGCAAAGACGTTGTAAATCGTTTTTAGGCAGTCAAAGTGTTAAAGGAATAGTCCATGTTTTTAAGAGGCGTATCTGATTTGTCCCAAACCAGGAGTCATGTCAGTCAGTCCATACAAAAGGTACCTGGTATAGTCTTTGAGAAACCTGGAAGTAGAAACCTTTATAGCATGATGCTAACAAATGCTACAATTTATGTTTCCAATATCTCAAATACTAGAACACTGCTCCAAGTGCTTTTTGGGTGGAATTAAATTACTCCCAGTTGGGGACAAATCAGACCGGGAGGAGGGCTCTTTCTTTTTTACGCACCGCCCTCTGATAGGCTGTTGGGATGTCCTTCTCCACATAGCCTCTGTCACGGAAGCGCTCGGGTCAATTACATTCCCCCCCTCTCTCTTTCCTCCTCCTTCTCCCTCCCATCTTTCCTCCTCCTTCTCCCTCCCAGGCACGACATGTCTGGTGGCCCTGCTGTCAGACAGAGAGCTGACGGTGGCCAATGTGGGCGACTCGCGTGGCGTTCTGTGTGACAAGGACGGGAACGCGGTTGCACTGTCACATGACCACAAGCCCTACCAGCTCAAAGAACGCAAGCGGATTAAGAGGGCAGGTGAGTGGGGCAACAGTGTAATAATACAACATCAGAGTTCAATGTTTCCCATTCACTTATTAACACTTTGAGAGCCAGCCACGAGAAATCTCATTAGTTCATGCCATGCGTTGAGTGCCAAAAACGAGAAATCTCGTTATTTAATCGTTATTTCTTTTATCGATTTCCATTCAGTTTCCATCAATCTAGCCTCACGTTACCATTGGGGATCTATCTGAGCTCGAACAGGGAAAATACCGCCCCCTATCGTCTCTCCGGATGGTATTGCACCCATTGGATTGGACTGAATGAAATGGATGGGAAAAAAAGAGTCCGGAATCCACATATTACTTGTCAGGCATGTAACCGGAGACGATCCCATTCATTGCCGAGCGTGGAATATGTGTTTCCAGTACCCAGCGTTGGATCAATAAACACGATCGATATTTGGAATGGCGATCAGGAATTGGAATAATCTTTTTGGAGAACATCTGATCTGAGGGAAGGAATCTATTTTACCAGTCTTGGGATAATCAGAGTTTTTTTCACCTATATCTCAGTGTGTCCCATATGTGTGTGTGTGTGTGCGTGTGTGTGTGTGCTGATCAGGAAATAAGATAATACATTTTCAGCCCGCTTCTCTAGCGTGCATAAGTACACATATACTATCGATAATCTAGCGTTTATTTGAAAACGATTCATAAATAGGCCGAAAAATTACAACGTGTTTTGTGTATTCCACTAAAGCGCGATTCCTGCAGAATCACCTTTTTTCTGGAAGTTTCCAAAAACGAACGTTTTTCAAAAACAATCCATTTCGACAATGTTGACTGCAAAGTCATTGATAAGCGACAGGCGTATTAGACACATAGCCATAATTTAAGATATAGTTTATGCGTTCGCAAATGTGCTCGCCCTCCCATTGACACTGTTAACACTTTGAGCGCCACGTCTGGTTTTCCGTTTTACCGGCTGAATGCCACCATCGGCGCCAATGTTAACGTTAATATCGCCTAATCTATGTTTTAAATTATGGCTATGTGTCTAATCTGCCCATCGCATTATCAAAGACTATTTTCCAGTCAGTGCTGTCAAGGCAGATTGTTTTTTTATCGCGTCGTTTCCGTTTCAGAGCAGTTAGAAAAGCCCCCGTTTTGATATAAAAAACAGCTCATTCTGGAGCATTCTATGAAAATCGTCTTTTAGTGGAATATTCCACAACGTTGATATTCGTCTGCCTTTTTATGAATCGTTTTCAAATAAACGCTAGATGATCAATATTATACGTGCACGCAAGCACATTACGGCCGCGCACGGATAATCGCTCCGTTGATTTCCTCACGGACTTTTTCAGTGAAACCGAAAGAAGACATTTCACAAAACAGCTTATAACTTCATCAAACTTACTCTGATTATCCTAACACTGATAACATAGAGTCCTTACCTGACATCAGATGGTATCCAACTGGTATATTCCAATTCCTGATCACCATTCGAAAAAATCGATACGTGTATGGATCCAACGCGATACTGTAGATCTCCATGATCAGCGGGGATCTGAGGTTCCAGAATGAACTGTGGTAACCCCGGCTGGATCAGTGAACTGGAAAATGTGGAGTACCGGATTTTTTTCCATTTTCATTGAGTCCATTCCAAAATCACTTATGTCATCTGGGAGACGACAGGGGGCGCTTTTTTCCACAGTGATCGCCGGCGCCGCTCGGCTATACTCGGGTAGGCTCGGGTGATGCAATAATTTTTCAGATCGCTAAAAAAAAAAAAATCTCGTGAGTGGCTAGCAACCACCTATAAAAAAAACCGAGAAATCTCGTGAGTGGCACTCAAAGTGTTAATGGAGGGGGGTTTGGATCGTGACTCCAGCTTCTATCTTCTAAGATTATAAATCTCTTCACAAATTCTGAAAATAGATTTCTTCAGTTTTCAGTCTTGTGATATGACCATAGAACTATAAACCGCTAGCTCACTAACTCCTGCTACGATTAGCCAAGCAAAAAGACTCACACAATACACGCTTTGTAACACAAACATTAATAATCTAGAATCTGATTTCCAAGATAACCGTGATGAATCGGGAGTTGATATTCAATTGAATCGTGGCCCCGAGAGTCAAAATCGAATCGAACAGTGAGATTCCCAAAGATTCCCACGCCTAATAGATTTATATTTGGCTTCCCACCACAAACACATTTCCCAAATGGATACAATAGCACATTAATAATGTCTCGTCTTGCATGCACACAGTGCGTTCCTCTGCTCTGGCTGTGTATGTTGTCCGTCTTAGCTTGCCACCACAGATCTGTGGGAAACACTGGCAGTCTATATATGTGGTGTACAGTATTCGAAATTTGCAGACCTCAGTCGCCATCTGTTGGTCTATTTTGGGATGACATCATGTCACGCTTATAGACCTGGGAAATCACATGATTGTTCTAAGACCCACTGGGCTCCAGAAGAGTTCTGCCTATGGTCTCTACTAGGGTTGTCCTGATCCAGCTTTTTCACCCAATATCCCAATATTTGTATTTTCCTAGATGATACAACTGCACAATTCAAGTCCATTTAAAACCTCACTCTTTATACAGAATTCACTCCTCAAGCTTATACAGATCTCACTCCTCAGGTGTATACAGAACTCATTTATCAGGTTTATACAGAACTCACTCATTCGATATAGACTCAGTACAGACCTCACTCCTCAGGTTTATACAGAACTCACTCATTCTATATAGACTCTGTACAGACCTCACTCCTCAGGTTTATACAGAACTCACTCCTCAGGTTTATACAGACCTCACTCCTCAGGTTTATACAGAACTCACTCCTCAGGTTTATACAGAACTCACTCCTCAGGTTTATACAGACCTCACTCCTCAGGTTTATACAGAACTCACTCCTCAGGTTTATACAGACCTCACTCCTCAGGTTTATACAGACCTCACTCCTCAGGTTTATACAGAACTCACTCCTCAGGTTTATACAGAACTCACTCCTCAGGTTTATACAGAACTCACTCCTCAGGTTTATACAGAACTCACTCCTCAGGTTTATACAGACCTCACTCCTCAGGTTTATACAGAACTCACTCCTCAGGTTTATACAGAACTCACTCCTCAGGTTTATACAGAACTCACTCCTCAGGTTTATACAGACCTCACTCCTCGGGTTTATACAGAACTCACTCCTCAGGTTTATACAGAACTCACTCCTCAGGTTTATACAGAACTCACTCCTCAGGTTTATACAGAACTCACTCCTCAGGTTTATACAGACCTCACTCCTCAGGTTTATACAGAACTCACTCCTCAGGTTTATACAGACCTCACTCCTCAGGTTTATACAGAACTCACTCCTCAGGTTTATACAGAACTCACTCCTCAGGTTTATACAGACCTCACTCCTCAGGTTTATACAGACCTCACTCCTCAGGTTTATACAGACCTCACTCCTCAGGTTTATACAGAACTCACTCCTCAGGTTTATACAGAACTCACTCCTCAGGTTTATACAGAACTCACTCCTCAGGTTTATACAGACCTCACTCCTCAGGTTTATACAGAACTCACTCTTCAGGTTTATACAGACCTCACTCCTCAGGTTTATACAGACCTCACTCCTCAGGTTTATACAGACCTCACTCTTCAGGTTTATACAGAACTCACTCCTCAGGTTTATACAGACCTCACTCTTCAGGTCTATACAGAGGATGTTTGGTCACAAAGTCTTATTTGGTTCATTCATTATTATTTCTTTTTAACCAAACAAATAATGTTAAATTGAAGTTAAATTGACAAGTGAATACTCTATTACTCTGTCTCCCAGGGGGTTTCATCAGTTTCAACGGGTCCTGGAGGGTTCAGGGGATCCTGGCCATGTCCCGCTCTCTGGGCGACTACCCTCTGAAGAACCTCAACGTGGTCATCCCCGACCCTGACATCATGACCTTTGACCTGGACAAACTGCAGCCCGAGTTCATGATCCTGGCGTCGGACGGCCTGTGGGACGCCTTCAGCAACGAGGAGGCCGTGCGGTTTGTCCGCGAGCGTCTGGACGAGCCGCACTACGGCGCTAAGAGCATCGTCCTCCAGTCCTTCTACCGCGGCTGTCCCGACAACATCACCGTCATGGTGGTGAAGTTCAAGAGTGGGGCCGGGGCCGGCGGCAAGGCTGGGGAGTAGAGCGGGGGTCTGTTAGTCGCCCTCTACTGGATGGAAAAGAAAGTGCAAAACCAAGGGAAGCTTAGGAACCATGGAGGACTGGACACTGAGAGCTTTCTTATTGACACTTACACACAGGCATGCACATACACAGAGACACACACACTACAATACATACACAGACACAACTTGAAGATGTAGTTTTCATATACTAGACATATGACATAGACATAGACATAGATTGAAGTATGGGCATTAGAGATATAGGTACATACTAAACATCTCCCACATTTGGAAATTGTGAATGCATACATTAAAGGTGCTGTAAGTGATATCGGCATTTAGCTTCCTGTCAGACTAGGCATTGCAGGTCAAATATGAATGAAGATCCAGCAATTGCATATCCTATTCCTCACCTGGTCAGGATACCAGAACATTTATTCTCTGTTTACTGCAGAGCGGAGGGACTGGGAGACCCATGTTACTAACCAAACACTCTATATCAGTGATGGCTGTCGGAATGTAGTTACTTAACACTTCTTTTAACAAAAGAATAGCACTTACAGCGCCTTTAAAAAAATAAATATGCACACACACTCCCTGATCATGAGGCATTTCAAAGGGTATTTTCTTTTTACCAGCACCAGTGTTGCCAGATGGGAAATGTTAAATGATCATCCCAGAGGCTTACGATTAAAAATAATTTAGGAAAACTATTGTTTGCAAGTCATAACCAAGAGAACAAATAGGCACACAGAGTGCAGAATTATCGTACAGAGGGCAAAATAAACCATACAGAGGGCAAAATAAATCATAGAGAGAGCAAAATGATCATACAAATACAACAGCCCTGACCAGCACACATCCTGACTGTGATTCTACTACTGTTTACGGCTCCTGTATACTTATGGATCCACTGGAACCTTTTGTATGTGTACACTTATAGTACGGATCCACTGGAACCTTTCTTTATCCGTACACTTATAGTATGGATCCACTGGAACCTTTCTTTATGCGTACACTTATAGTATACTATCCACTGGATCCACTGGAACCTTTTCAGACAGAAATATGTGTTGACTTGCTGAGCATTAATAAGCAACATAGGAAGCGAATGGAAAATGACTTTGCGCTTTGTGCAAACGTAAGGCAGAGCTTGTTGCAATTCAAGATATGTCCAAAAACATGTTTTCTTTTTTTATTTGTGAACATGAAGAAGATGTAAATTTGAAAAAACTCACACACACACACACGTACACAACCATCCTGAAAAACAAACAATGCACTTTTGAGACTTATTTTTATGGAATGATAAAGTTCTTACATATCAGCCTATGTAGACACTGTATATCCTCGGTAATATAAGGAGGTTGTCATGTATATGTAATGTACTGTATGTATACCCTGATTGAGCTCCAGATCTTCGTTTTTTGGCAACACATTCTTATATGGGGCTAATGTAAACTGTTCCAATACAGTGGTTTTACAACGCCTGTATCAGGGCATGTGCTTTGGCTTATCCATGTTTTCGCGAAGGATGACGTGTGTCTGTGGGAACTGCTGGATGCCTTTTGACCTGGATGCACACACAGGACAGGCCAGGGCCGTTTCTAGCTTTTTGGGGGCCCTATGCAAAATGTTGTTTGGGGGCCCCTATTTTGTGAAACTATGGTGGGGGGATTCCAAACCCTTTAAGGTGAGCATACATTTAACATTTAAATGCATCAATCTACACCAAGAAACTATTTTCCTTGACCGAATCTGCATTATAACATCTCCCAAATGCACATAAATGAGATAGATACTGCATTTCCCTTAAGTTTCTGACTTACAATATTGAAATTTAAATGGAACTATTTAAGATAAAGTTTGAAAATGCAACTACATTTTTGTCAGTAAGCTACTTATGTTTATTTTTTATTTTTATAAAGAAACGCCCATTTGCGGTCATACATCGGTAAAACATTTTTAAGCTGATGATTTGTTATATCCATTTTATATATACAGTATATTGAGTGAATACAAAAATATATTAAAAAATATGTATGGCAGTTTAGGGGCCCCCTGGTGGCCCCTATGCAACCGCATAGTCCGCATATGGCAAGAAACGGCCCTGGGACAGGCGCTGGAACAAACTGTTGATTTTATGCACCTTTGCTATATCACTGATTCAAATACGACACGTTGTGTGCTGCTGCGACAGGAATGCTATTAGCTCGTAATACAATATATGCTTATGAGGCAATACAACGTGGAGTCATCGACGCCGGTGTTCTGTTAACGCCAGGGTTGATTAATTACTGTATTGAATTGACCTAGCTGAAGCCACGGTTGTGATTGGAGGATCAAGAAAAGAGGGGGCGGGGCTTGAGATGGGTCAATTCGGTTATTTTTACTCGTCTTATTTCATCGACCTTTGCATTTGCATTGAGCTGAGAGAAGTGATGCGTCTTTTTTATTTACACTTAATTTTTTTTATTTAACAACGTACCTTAATGCCTTATTTATTGTTTTGTTTGTTGTCATGTTCGGCAGTTTGCCAAATCAATTTATATTCAGTTGTCTGTTCTCCTTCTGTATATATATATATATATATATATGCATCAATTTAACAGATAATATTGATCACTTTGAGCCAGGAAGCAGCCCGTTCATTACCCTATAGCCTAATTTCAGAGATGTCCAGTCTTTGCTGCTCAGTGTAGGCTACAACTCTTCTAAACACAATGTAAAAACGTTCTGTATGCAAACTATCAGTATTAAAACAACATTATTCCATGTGAATTGTTTTGTTTTGTGTCTGTCTTTTAACCCTTTCACTGTCACACGACAAAGGGGTAACCCTTTCACTGCGACACTACAGAAGGATAACCCTTTCACTGCCGCACAACAGCAGGTTAATCCTTTACTATCACTAGCGATGGTTAACCGTGTGTGTGTAAAGGGTTAACCTTCTGTAGTGTGGCAGTGAAAGGGTTAAGCCTTGATTCCTTCTAAAACATGGGCTATCTTTGTATCCTGCTTTCAGAGCTGTTATTTATGACACATTCGAATTACACCCCTTTTCTAACCAATTAATCAACAAATTACCAATTGTTATTACATAAGACATTTAAAACTGGATTAACGTACAAAGTGAATCAAATTAGTCATATAAAAAAGAACAGTTCACTCTGTGTAGCCATATCTGATTCATCACAAACTGTGAGTCATTTGCAACCCATCCAAAACAAGCGTTGGCACCAGTGTTTGTATTGGAAGTAGAAGCAGTCTTTGACAGTGGAAGTCAGTGGGGCCTATTAGCATATGTCTCTGAAGAGAAAACGTAAGGTTATGTATATAACCAAGTTCTATGAATACTGGTGACGCTCAGCGTCATTCTGCACTAACCTCACTTCGTGCACAGCATTGAATAAAAAATCCACAATGTACCTTTACATACCAACATCCGTCTGGCCACACCCCTATCCGCTTACCTTCATAAGCAGATGTGTGGTCACCTACTCGCCTCCTTCCCAAACTTTCACCACAAGGCGAGGTCAAGGGCCGCAGCGGCGTCACCAGTATTCATAGAACTTGGTTATATACATAACCTTACGTTCTATATCATACTGGCTTCCGCTCAGTGTCATTCTGCACAACAGGAGCTGAGCGGGAGCCAGAAGCTCGACAAAATGTACCCCGCTGAGGCCCCCCACAACCATCAGACCGGAGAGGACCGAGCCCCCCGACCCTCCCTAATGGAGGATACCCTCCCTATTGGAGGACGGGAGGGAGACGGATCCGACCGTGCGAAGAGAAACTCGAGCAACTCAACGCACAGGGTGAGCAAACCGTGGCTTGACCCCACGACTACGCACACGCACAACCCGCATGCCACCAGGGAACGAACGGAAGGAACAAACTTCGTTACTGCCCCCAAAATCACGGGGTCAAGAGCAAACTCAACCCGTGGCAAGGCCGTAGCAGCGGAGCGCGAAGGAAGACCCAGACCCACTGAAGGGACTGGATCCCCCGGAAAAAGGGGGCCCGGAGAGGTCAATGACGCCAAAGCATCAAGACCTCACCAGGCGGTCACTTAGTGACACCGCCCCCCACATCGCCAGCGTATTCGGACAGGGCCCCTCCAAGAGCGGGCCCTTCCCCCACTAGTACGCCGCCTGGCACACTGACCCTGCAACACAGGCAGTCAGCATGGCCGTAACTTGAAGCACTCAAAAGACTAACTATAGCGGAAGCAGGCAGCGCACCGGGGAGACGACCCCAGAGGGGTCGATCCCTTAAACCAGGCAGCAGGCTTTAGACCCGAGCCTGGAGCACTGCGGACGAGACAGGCGCCAAAGGGGTCAACTGAAACAGCACCCCGGCGGAAGGGGCGTATGCTGGCATTGTTGCGCACCATGACAAAGCCTCCACCAAAAAAAACCCACCCAGAGGGGTCGAGGCAGAGAAGGCTGACACGATTGGCAGACGTCATGAACGTGCAGGGGCACACTCAACCAGGTAACCCGGGAGTTGACTCTGCTCCAACACACCAGGGAATCAACCACCCTCTTGGTACCACATGCGGTGGTTGTTCCTATAACCCCTCAAGAAAAAACTCAAACACACTTGCGGGTATACACTGGCTATACCGCAGTACAAGTGTTTCAGTTTTCAAAAAGGGGTTATTCCAGGCCTACGGGTCGACGAAACACAACTTCGGACGGGGCCCGGCGGCCCGGGAAGCACACAGGGATGCCAGAGGAGGTCCATAAGACCACCCCAACAGCCCCCTCTTCGCCATGCGTAAGAGAGGAGTGAAAAGAATGGAGAACCAGCCCCTTCATGATAATGCCAGGTACAACATGTACCCAACAAAGGGTTTCCATAACGCCCAACCCTGTGACACCCGGGCCAACCCGGCATTTTTTCGCCTGAAAAAAGCACAAGTCCCTCAGGGTACCAGAACAGCAGATCTGTGTCCCCGGTGGACAACGGGTTAACTGACCTGGACCAGCGTAACCAGAACCAGTCCCGTGCCCTAACCACGCTGACATCCCCACTCCAAGAGAGGGGGTAGGTACGCGTGTCGATCTAAAACATGAAAAGAGGGCGCCACCCAGACGGTCCCATTCGTACCGCGCTCAGTGGCCCACCCCAAGGGCGTTAGACCCCTCTACCTATGTTTTGATCTATTCCGTTAACATCCCCCAGATATGAACGAGAATCCATCGAGACCTTGTAACAGGCCTTGTAAGAGAAAACCTCCATCCCAGTTGCCCTATAAAAAGGCTGTTTTAATAACGAGCAACCAAGGCGTACCAGCCTCATGCGTGATTCTTATCAGAAACACCCCGAGCCAGCACTATGTACGTGTCGAGACCCAAACACATCAATGGATAGTCTAACAAGACACCAGACATTGTTCCTCCAATTCGCCTGGGAGAACGACAAGGAGCCGTCGTGCTTCATGTTCTTCCCTCTTTTTTATTTAAAAAAGAAAGAAACACAGACTGACATGAATCCCACGTGACGCAGCTGAGGGTAAATTTTTTTTAATTTTTACATCCCGCCACCCTCGCTACAGGGAGGAGACGGGAATCCCCAGAGAGACTTCCCACGCGAGCTGTATAGATTGAAAAGAAACATTGCAACATTGAGCTATGTAACACTAGGGCTCTCCGAGGAGGAGGCACTGAACCAATACACACTCAATAATCGAATTGAATCGAATACACATACAATAGAGCAGAACTCCTTTTTTGAAGTTCTACTCACCTTGACAATCTGAGGAGGAGGCTCTGAAACTCTGAGGAGGCTCCCTCACTGCGAAGGAGAGTCCGAACTCACAGAAGGCACTTCTCCCTGAGGAGGAGCTTCGTGAGGAGGAGCTCTGACAACTCCCTGAAACAGATCCATAACATGGAACCTGAACAACTCACGGAAGTCTTACCAATAGAGACGCGCTCAGTGACGTACTCTATGGCGGGGGAATTTCCGCAGTGCACACGCCCAATTTTTCAGGCCGTCGGACCAGGAAACTCCCTCCCCTCCCCCCCCCCCCTACCCTGTAACGTGCCGAACAGCAACGTGACAGGAACCCTGAAGGACAGGGGGTTTTAACCCCTGACCAATCAGAAAAGGGGAGGAAAGGATTACCAGTTCACCCCTTTACGACCCCTCACCCCTGATACGATATAATGACAAAGTAGAGCATGACACAGTCATAGCATGCTACATGAAGCATCTAACAGCTTCACATAGCTCATGTGCTAACCTGCTATCTGAGTTTTACTAAGGAAAAACACAGAACAGAGAGGGCCCCTTCAAGAGCCCCGGTGCTTCTGTGGGCCAAACCTAACCCAGTTGTAGATCACAACGACACACACAACCCTTCATCACAACAAAAAATGGCAAAAGTACACTCTTACTACAGAGGAACGCCGTTTTCCATAACGAGAGAAGACACAAGTCCTCGATTATGTAATGGCCACAGACCTTGCTAAGCACACATGATAAGTGACCAAACAACCTTTTCTTTAGGAAAGAATTGTTTCTCAAGCGGAAGCACAACCCCAGCAATTTAAGCTGAGGGTTACATCGTATCCCCACAAACACAGTGACACAATATATTGTAAACAAACATGTCTGAGAGGAGGGGGGGGAAGCCCCAGGGAACCGGGGGGTCACCCCTCCTATCTTACCCTTGATACGACCAAGTTGAAGAGGTACCCCTGTTAATATGTGAACATGCTGTTCATTGTCATCACAGGCTGAGAAAAGATTCATTCCTCAATCACATGTCACTAAGCATAGCTTCACAGGTTAACTAACCCTCTTAGTTGTGAGTTCACCCACGTTACAACGTTACATGAACACACATGTTCTCATCACAACTAACCAGTTCATTGTAAAAAACAACGCCGATTTACTATGGAGAGAGAAGCTATACCAGTGAAAAGACAATTCACACACAACACGCGTTGTATCCTCAATGTATTGCAGCAACACATGTTTTGGAAACATCGTTATTACAAAACATTTATAAGGGAAGAAAAGAAGAAGTGTTTAAAGTCCGGTCAGGACTCCTACCTTCACCCTGAGCGCAGGCCGAGAGGACTACAACACTGGTTAACGGGACACCGAGTCGAACCCAGCATCTCCTGCGTTGGTGACGAGGGTATGTCCGCTACGCCACCCAGCCGCCGTTCTCCATGTTGACGAAGTCCTCGCTGGCACTGGCACCCGGGTGTAGGGTCGACTAACATCCTCTGTCAAAGATGACGTCGTAGTCAGAGTGTTTAAGGCATGTTATAGTCACAGTAACTGTTGTGAAGGATCAGATTAAACCGAATATATATATTTATTTATGGATATATATTTAATAGTATTTGTATATCGTTTGATATCCCTTGTATATTCCTTGTACATATACACTGAATATCCCTTTAGTCTACTAACAGCCCATAATAGTTTCATTCTACCATTGGACGAGAACCTGGCGCCAGCAGCCAAGCCCCTTGGTTCAAGTTCAATCGTGCCGACGAACATGTCGTTACAAGCCCGGTTCCGCGTAGGAATACGTCTGCCGAAATACGAATGGTACTATTTGTTCACAGCGCATATATATATGGCGCAAGTAAAGTAGAACTTTCTTTTAGTCCATTAGTCCTTTACCCTCCAACCTAGTAACAGACGTGAAGCCTCACCCACGACGCACGGGTGGTGCAGTATGGCCTACTTGGCCTTAGAATAGGCATTGAGACATCGTGTGGATTAATAGTTGAATTGTCATATTTTGGCACTATACCGTCGAGTGGGACGTATTTCTATTAAGTTAATAATAGTCTATTATGTATGGTGCATCGTTCGGTTAGAGTTATAGAGTGAGCAGTACCCCCATCGTTCCTGGCGTTATCTAGAGTCTTAACCAGGCTGGGCAGACCACGTGTGGTGCTTGCATCCGAGGAGCTCTGGGCCAGGACGAGTGGACCTGTACATTGGATTACTTTACCCGGACGACGACGAGCCCTACACGGCTTGGATTATCTACGTGCTTTGGGTGCTTTGATTATGCCATGGATAACGGCCAACACTGCTGAGTGTTGGAACTACCCCCCCCGAGAGGAGTCCAGGTGAGACGGCGCTCTACCCCGAGTGAGGTCGCCTCACGTCTCTTCGTTGTGGACCGGCAGCTACCGTCTACAAGAGGGCCCAGCTGTATTCATCTGCGGACCGAGGTTCTGTGGGCACCGTGTTCAGCACTCTGAATTCTCCCAAGAAATCGTCGGCCAGATGGGATATCGCCAGCGGCTCTCCTAACCCCCCCCCCTACTGACTTACAACCAGCGGGACCCCCCTTTAGTGTATCCAGCTATAATCATTTAAGTACCATCGCTATAGTTCCCTAAAGAACCAGGTTGTATACTTGCTCCCTGCGTAACCAGAGATTGGACATTCAATGTTGATTTACCAACGAATACTAATTTGCCTTACAAGTGCATTCAAATCATAAATGTCATTAAGTGAACGTTGTATATACCCTTTGCTATATAAAATATTCGATTTATACATTTGTGTGGACTTCGTTTCATCAGGTGGGAAAGTGTTCATCATATCTACATCATGTACTGTGTGGCCAGTATTTAAAGTACATAAAGCAGGTAGTGGTTTAATGATACCATACTTATCAATACAGTCAGGGAATTGTACCCCTCAGTTACAATTGGTCCTTCGAGCCGGAGGGTAACTAGTGTAATATTAATATAGTGTTATTAATATTGAAATGGCCTATGATGAACACTCCACGAAACGGTCCTCCTAACGTAGAACGCCCACGGTGCAGACGACAGACACCTCAGTACTTAGAGGATTACGCTGTCAGTCAACTACCTAGCCTTCGACAAACGGTAAACGCGGTAAAAGTAGAAAGTAAAATTATGTCTGACCTTAACGAACAGGTTACCCCGACCACAGAGGCCCTAGTGGGTTCTAATGTAACTGACCAAGCTCACGGTGGGGACCAGGAGGGAGCTGACATGCCTTTACCCCCCGCCAATACCGAAGAAGTAGTCCCCGACCAGCCCCGGGAGGAAGACAACCCTACAGAGAGAGAACTCTGCACGGAAGAAGAGGAGGAGAGCGCCGAGGAAATAGAGCTCCGGGACTCCCCAACGAGTACCGTCAGGAGCGGCTCACCTCTACAACCGTCTTCCCCCAGCGAAGCGGAGAGGATGCTATCACAGGCGTTCCTCGTCAGCCTGACAGCCTCTACCGAACGCGATCGACTCCAGGGTGAACGCGATCGACTTCAGGGTGAACGCGATCGACTCCAGACACAGCAACGGAGCGAAGAAGAGCGCATACGCCTGGAGATGAGACGCCTTCAGACGGAAGAGAATATGGCAAGAGACCGAGCAGACACCCAGCGTGCCGCTGCCGGTGCCCAAAGAGAAACAGAGCGCGACCTCGCTCTCATCCAGCGCGAAACCGAGCGCGACAGACTACAGGGCGAGCGCGACAGACTACAAGCCGAGCGCGACAAGCTACAAGCGCAACTAATGGAGCAGCTGATCCTCAAGGCAACACCCTCTCCCTCCGCCAGGGGTTCAAGGAACTCGTCGAGACAACAGTCAAGGGCAGCGTCTCCTAACCGAGCAAGCGACCCTGAACTTGACCAACAGACCAAACCTATACCCCCCGCAGACCCCCTTCCCCGACCGGTCCAAGCGAGACCCAGCTACAAGGAAGGAGCGGCATACACTGCGGAGAAGCTAAATAAACGACTACAGGATCTAGAGGACCTGATAGAAGAAGAAGAGGGAGAGGAGGAGAACCAAGCCCGACGACAGCACAGTACTCCACCGGACCAGGAGGTCCAGTACAGCCCAGGCTATACCCCCGCGGCGCTGCGCTACAGACCCCCGACCCTATTCACGGGTGAGCACGACGCACGACCAGCCCCGAGGAATAGCACCTGGACCAGCGGGCCATGGTACCCTGCCGGTACCAGCCCACAGAGAGGCGCAAGAGGAGACTCGCCTAGGAGGTCTCTCCCCCAACGCTCGCCGATGTATCAGCCATCCACGGCGCCATACATTGCCACGCCGACGTTTCCAGACTTCACCTATGAGAATCGAGCACAGTACACGGAGCTCCGGATGTGCTTAGAGACAATGATGGTGGATGTCGTTGATGAACGTCACAAGTATGCAATATTACTGAAGCACCTGAAAGTACCACGAGCGCACAATATAGCGCTAGCCTATGCCACCTCTACGACCCCATACACCGCGGCTCTAGCAGCGCTGGACCAGAGATATGGATGTATATGGGATTACGTAATCCAAGAGATAAGGCATATTGATCGCCTACCCCCAGCAACAGATAATCGCTCATTAGACGACCTGTCTATAAAAGTGCAGTCCCTGGTAGGGATGCTGGGAGCGCAACGGGAAAAGGGTATGCACGAGCTATACGCCAACTCTAACGTCGAGAGGATTTTAGAGAAGCTGCCACCCGCCAGACAAGAGCGCTTCAGGCGGCAGAGAGACCACCGTGATCCTAACGGTCCCGAACCATCTCTCCTCGATCTAGCCGACTTCCTGGCGAGAGAAGTCAGCAGCCTACAACTGGATACGTTCGTGCGGAGCACACCAAGCTCCAGAGAGGGACCCAGGGGAATAAACGATGGAAGAAGATCGGTGACTGTCATGCACCAATCAGAATCAGTACCGAGCAGTAAGAACCACAGTACCCCCTCGAGAAAAGAGAAGTGGAAGATGGTGTGCCCGTACTGCGAGAAGGAACACTGGCTGTCACAATGTGACCTGTTCACAAAGATGAATGCAGAAGAAGTGAGTCAATGGATAAAGTCCAACAGGCGCTGTTACCGATGTGCGCGCAGTCACATGGCAGCCGAATGCCGCCTAAAGAAGAGGTGCAGTCGGTGTGACGGAGCCCATCTAGATGTACTACACAACAGTAACAGAAGAAAGCCTGCACCTGCACCACCGAGCAGCACCAAGGCAAGTGTCATGTACATTGACCCCGCCAGCAGCAGCGGCGCCCAAGTGCTCTTAAAGGTAGTCAGTGTAACATTGAGCTACCAAGATAAAGTCATGGACACTTACGGCGTCCTTGATGACGGGTCAGAGAAGACCCTTCTGCTCGCGTCCGCTGCGGCCCAGCTGGGACTGCGGGGGAGCGAGAACCAAATGACGATTCGGACAATAAGAAGAGATTTAAAGACGATAAAGGGCGAGAATGTCTCCTTCACTATCGCAGCAAGCGGGCAGCCAGAGCGACGGTATAGGATTACAAATGCTTTCACCAGCCAAGAAATAGGACTATCGCAGTACACCTACCCCATCGCCAAGCTGATGGATAAATATGTGCACCTGCGTCAACTACCTATCCCGCTCATAGACGGCGCCACCCCGACCCTGCTGATAGGCTCCGACCATGCAGACCTCATCGTCCCGATTGACCGGGTCCATACAGGACCCCGAGGCTGTCCTGCAGCAGTCGAGACCCGCCTAGGGTGGACACTACAAGGCCCCCTCGCTAAATCTCTCAACCGAACAGCAGCCACTAGCTGCCTCCACTCCAGAGCGACAGAAGAAGACACCACTCTCCTGCAGCATGTCGAGAGGCTATGGACACTAGAGACAATGCCCTTTAAGAACGAAAAGAAAGACATTCGTTCTAAAGAAGACATTTACGCCATAAACCTCCTCGAGCAAGGGACAAAGAGAGTCACAGTCGGCGGAGTGATGAGATACGCAACTCCACTCCTGAGGCGAGAGGGAATGCCCACCTTTCACGCAAAGAAAGACGCCACGGAGCGGTATCTATTGAACACAGAGCGGCGCCTAGCCAAAGACCCCGCTCAAGAGAGTGTGTACCGCGCTGAGATTGAGAAGTTAATCACAGCGGGACACGTGACAAAGATTGACATTAAAGAGGCCGATCAGACGACCGAATCATGGTACGTGCCGCACCACAAGGTCCACCACAACGGCAAGGATCGCATTGTGTTTAACTGCAGCTACCAGATCGGATCCCAAAATCTGAATAAAGAGCTCTTGCCCGGCCCCACACTCGGCCCCTCTCTACTAGGCGTGCTACTACGCTTCCGCCAGGACAAGGTGGCTATCAGCGGGGATATCAAAGGGATGTTCCTGCAGGTGAGACTAGTGGAGGAGGACAAGCCCCTGCTGCGGTTCCTATGGAGAGAGAGGATCGGAGATGAGCACCCAGCCATCTACCAGTGGGAAGTCCTCCCCTTCGGAACCACATGCAGCCCGTGCTGTTCTACATTTGCACTACAGAAACACGTCGCAGAGGACCCAGCAGCAGATGAAGAGGTCCGACACAGTGTGAAGAACAGTTTCTACGTGGACAACTGTTTACAAAGCGTTTCGACTCAAGAAGAAGCCGAGGCTCTCCTAATCAAGCTACGCGCCTCCCTGATCAAAGGCGGCTTTGATCTCAGGCAGTGGGCCAGCAGTGACCCGCACGTATTGCGCAGCCTCTCCCCCGCGGACAAGGCTGCCAGCAGCGAGACCTGGATGGCGACCATCCCAGGAGAAGCCCAAGAAATGACACTAGGACTAGTCTGGCGCTTCAAAACAGACTCGCTCCACTATAGACACAAACCCCTGACCATGGAGCAGGGAAGGTCGACGGCGATACCGACCACCAGACGGAGTGTGTACAGAACACTCGCCAGACAATATGACCCGTTGGGATGTATTCTACCTTACACCACCAGGGCAAAGATGATTGTACGAGCACTATGGGACAAGGACCAGGGCTGGGACGACCCAATACCCGCACACCTTGCCTCCACATGGAGAGAGTGGGAGACGGAGCTCCGCTCACTCCCAGGCGTCAATATACGCCGCAGCTACTTCCCACCCACAGTGAGGCCAGAGACATGCAAGATGGATCTACACGTCTTCAGTGACGCCTCCGAAGTAGCCTATGGATCGGTGGCCTACTTGCGTGCCCAAGAGAAGGGAGGAGAGATACACACTGCTTTCATCCTGGCTCGCTCAAGAATAGCCCCACGAAAGCAACAATCTATCCCGCGTCTAGAGCTCTGCGCAGCCCTAGCAGGAGCGCATCTAGCCACGTTAATCCAACGTGAACTCACCATTCCGGTGCACAGAACAATCTTGTGGTCAGATTCCACGACAGTACTCACATGGATCAAGTCTGATTCATGCAGATACAAGGTCTTCGTGGGAGTCAGAGTCACCGAGATTCAAGAGTTAACAGAAGCAGCGAGCTGGCGGTATGTGGACACCAAACACAACCCAGCTGACGTCATCACCCGGGGAATGTCCCTAGATGACCTCACCCGTCGCAACATCTACAGTGACGGACCAGAATTCCTCAAGCTCCCGGAAGAAGAGTGGCCTACGCCCACCCCACGGGAAGCGAGTAAAGAGGAGGCGGAGAACAAGAAACCTATGTTCTGTGGACTGAGCACAGTCGCCTCCACAGACCCCAACATAGATGATTGCATTACCCTACAGAGTGCGCAGCTAAAGACATTCCTGTGGCACCACCGAGAGATTCAGCCCACTGCCGACATTTCAGCAGCTGACTACGAAGAAGCAGAACTTCTTCTACTACAACGAGCCCAGAGAGACTCGTTCCCCGATGAGCTAGACTGTCTACAGGGAGGAAAGCCCGTCCTATCAGACAGCAGATTGCTCCACCTGGCACCCGAGAGCGACGCCCATAATCTCATCAGAGTGGGTGGTCGTCTGCGGAGAGCCCCCGATCTACCGGATGACGTTAAGTACCCGATAGTCTTGAACAGCCGACACAAGGTCACAGAGCTGATCATAAAGAAATACGACGAGGATGTACACCACGCAGGAGCAGAGAGAGTCTTCGCGGAGATCAGACGTCGCTATTGGATACTTCAAGGAAGAGAAGCAGTGCGACGCTTCCAGCGAACCTGTCTAGACTGCCGAAAGTGGCGCGCGCAGCCCAGCATACCCCGGATGGCTGACCTACCTCCCTGTCGCCTCCGACTCGGCGACAAGCCATTCCACTCCACAGGCATGGACTGTTTTGGCCCGTTGTATATAAAGAAAGGAAGAGGAACCGAGAAGCGGTGGGGTATTGTATTCAAATGCATGACCACCAGAGCGATACATATCGAACTCCTTTCAACCATGAGCACAGACTCATTCCTTATGGCCTTCCGAAGATTCACATCACGGAAAGGAAAACCGTCTACATTGTTGTCTGATCACGGGACAAACTTCAAAGGCGGAGAAAGAGAGCTGAGAGAGAGCTTCCAAGCTATGGGCCCAGAACTTAAGACCCACCTCGCTCCATCCCAGATTGACTTCCAGTTTAATCCCCCGAACGCACCCCACTTCGGTGGAACCTTGGAACGAGAAGTACGTTCTATAAAGACAGCCCTGTACGCCGTGCTTGGGGCCCAGACTGTGGCAGAAGAAGTCCTAATGACAGTCCTCACGGAGATCGAGGGAGTATTGAACTCCAAGCCCCTCGGCTACATCTCCAGTGATGTAGCAGATGTCGACCCAGTCACCCCCAACACACTCTTGATGGGGCGGCTGGACCCCGCGCTACCCCAGACAATGTACAGGCCTGAAGAAGCGAACGGCCGAAGAATGTGGAGGTACAGTCAAGTACTAGCTGACAAGTTTTGGAACAGCTTTCTACTCCACTACCTACCGTCTCTACAGACCCGCCAGAAGTGGGTAAAAGAGAGAGACAATTTGACAGAAGGAACAGTCGTCATGATTATCGACCAGTCACTACCCAGAGCTATGTGGCCGGCTGGCCGCGTAAGCAAAGTGATCACCGGTGCCGATGGCAAGGTCCGAGCAGCTGAAGTACTCGTCCAAGGGCGAACTTACACACGACCCGTGGCGAGGCTAATAGAACTGCCCAGACTCCCGGACACTATCGATGACGACCATGACCCCATGACTTTGTGAGTTGACTGACCCTTACAGCGGACCTTGAGTGGTAGACAGTGCGGTTAATCTGTCTCTGCTTAGCTAATTAGGTGGGACTAATTAGGGTGCGGCTGTTGTGAAGGATCAGATTAAACCGAATATATATATTTATTTATGGATATATATTTAATAGTATTTGTATATCGTTTGATATCCCTTGTATATTCCTTGTACATGTACACTGAATATCCCTTTAGTCTACTAACAGCCCATAATAGTTTCATTCTACCATTGGACGAGAACCTGGCGCCAGCAGCCAAGCCCCTTGGTTCAAGTTCAATCGTGCCGACGAACATGTCGTTACAAGCCCGGTTCCGCGTAGGAATACGTCTGGCGAAATACGAATGGTACTATTTGTTCACAGCGCATATATATATGGCGCAAGTAAAGTAGAACTTTCTTTTAGTCCATTAGTCCTTTACCCTCCAACCTAGTAACAGATGTGAAGCCTCACCCACGACGCACGGGTGGTGCAGTATGGCCTACTTGGCCTTAGAATAGGCATTGAGACATCGTGTGGATTAATAGTTGAATTGTCATAGTTTGGCACTATACCGTCGAGTGGGACGTATTTCTATTAAGTTAATAATAGTCTATTATGTATGGTGCATCGTTCGGTTAGAGTTATAGAGTGAGCAGTACCCCCATCGTTCCTGGCGTTATCTAGAGTCTTAACCAGGCTGGACAGACCACGTATGGTGCTTGCATCCGAGGAGCTCTGGGCCAGGACGAGTGGACCTGTACATTGGATTACTTTACCCGGACGACGACGAGCCCTACGCGGCTTGGATTATCTACGTGCTTTGGGTGCTTTGATTATGCCATGGATAACGGCCAACACTGCTGAGTGTTGGAACTACCCCCCCCGAGGCGCTCTACCCCGAGTGAGGTCGCCTCACGTCTCTTCGTTGTGGACCGGCAGCTACCGTCTACAAGAGGGCCCAGCTGTATTCATCTGCGGACCGAGGTTCTGTGGGCACCGTGTTCAGCACTCTGAATTCTCCCAAGAAATCGTCGGCCAGATGGGATATCGCCAGCGGCTCTCCTAACCCCCCCCCCTACTGACTTACAACCAGCGGGACCCCCCTTTAGTGTATCCAGCTATAATCATTTAAGTACCATCGCTATAGTTCCCTAAAGAACCAGGTTGTATACTTGCTCCCTGCGTAACCAGAGATTGGACATTCAATGTTGATTTACCAACGAATACTCATTTGCCTTACAAGTGCATTCAAATCATAAATGTCATTAAGTGAACGTTGTATATACCCTTTGCTATATAAAATATTCGATTTATACATTTGTGTGGACTTCGTTTCATCAGGTGGGAAAGTGTTCATCATATCTACATCATGTACTGTGTGGCCAGTATTTAAAGTACATAAAGCAGGTAGTGGTTTAATGATACCATACTTATCAATACAGTCAGGGAATTGTACCCCTCAGTTACAGTAACGTTTCAACAGTGTAGCATTAAGCTAACAGCCGTCCGACTGATAGCAACAAGCTAACGTTTACTAGCCTAGTAAACACAACGAGCTAGCGCCGCAGCTAACAGCTGACTGGCTAACACAGTAGGCCACAAACTAGCACGCCAGCTAAGCAGCTATCACCTGAACTGTACACAACGACATAACAAGCCACACTTCAGACAGGCCGCTGTCCAAGTCCCTCCCCATCCTAAGAGGGAAGAGAAAAAGAAATGTCAAACACAGTTTTCAACTGTGATTTACCAGACATACAGCGGAGCCGGCACAATTCCCATCCGGGCTGCAGCCGACTTGAGCATGGAACTCCCGATAATGAAGATCCATGCCCACTTTTCCCCGTGCTTTAGGGTGTACTTCCACATTCATGTGAAAGATGGGGCCTGCACGGGACAGAGAAGCATCCGCTCGTCCAGAGAATCCCGGGTTTTAACCAGGTCTCGGTCGCGGCCCACTAGGTTGACCATCATGGGCGTCAGACCAAGATCCTCCGTCCGCCGCTTAAGAAGCCGAGCAGAGGACCCCAGTCCGGGGTCGGCTTTCGTAAAATTGTCAGCTAACCCCCATAGCGTTAACAGACAACTAGCGCTCGCAAGCAAAACAGTACTCACCCAACACGGAAGCAACCCAGTTTCTCACAACAGCCGGTGCCTCCCACAGTCCAGCTGTATGACCGGAGGGTCAATACCCATCGAGCCGCAGCAAGGAGGACTGCAGTTGGGGAGTATATCAGCGGCGCGAGCCCCTAATACGAAAAAGCCGGTGGAGGTCAGAATGATCATCATCTTCCAGACACTCCAGTGACGAAGACAATATCGCCGTATTTTCTCGAAAATAGTGAGAGAGAAAATAAAGATATAATGTCAAACGTATCTTCCCGTCTTCTGTTTTCCTCTCAACTTTCTTCTCGTCAAGTGGGGTATATACCAGGCACTTCCTTGTGGTGAAAGTGAAGAAGGAGGCGAGTAGGTGACCACACACCTGCTTATGAAGGTAAGCGGATAGGGGTGTGGCCAGACGGATGTTAGTATGTAAAGGTACATTGTGGATTTTTTATTCAGTGCTGTGCACGAAGTGAGGTTAGTGCAGAATGACGCTGAGCGGAAGCCAGTATGATATAGAACTGCAGCCATCTCTGGCTCCTATCAAAACCTAAATTAAACAGCATATCCTTTTGTGAATTGTGTAATCTATAGTCACATTATTTTGTGACCACATAATATCGTCTTCTATTACAGTAGGAGTAGCGGGAGCACTCACTCAGAAACCAGATGCATTGTGGGACAGTCTCTAATGACACTTATCCACCATTTCCCATTATAAAGACGGGCAACATTATTTTCCAATATCATAGTTTCAAGCAACGTCATCTTTGATGAGAGTCCACTCCCTGATTGTTCGTCTTCCAGTTGTATGCTTTTACAGAACAGATATATTAAAGGTGCATTTTTACAACCTATATATAAGCACAAAGGACATTGGCCCAATACATAGACAAAAGAGAAACAACAAAAACACAGACAGAATATATGCATCTATTATATATATTATATTATTATGTTGTCTCATACGTCAACTATTCCATCACATAGATCTCATGGATCACGTCCATCCATTCTCCCTCTGTCTGCACCACCTGACTCATCCACTTCCTTGTGAGAGCTTTTTTGGTTGCCACCCTTAATATGGTAAATATTGTTGAAGGTGGTTGAATTTAATTTAATTTAAATGGACTGCATTTATACAACGCTTTTATCCAAAACGCTTTACAACTTATGCCTCTCATTCACTCACACATTCACACACAGACGACGGAGCCGACCATGCAAGGTAGGGATAAGTGTCTTGGGCTCAAGGACATTTCGACACTCTGCCGGGAGAAGCCGGAATCAAACCGGGAACTTTCCAATTACCGGACGACCGCTCTATGTTTAATACGTCAAATATATACTTATACTAGTAACATTTCCATCTATCAATTTTATGTAATCCATTGTATACTTTTGCTATAATCCTTATACATGGTTCCGAATTGTATGCTGCTATGAATACCTTCATTACGCCTTCTTCTATGATATTTTGTAAGGGTTTGATTTAAATAGTGACACACTAGGAGATATCTATAGAAGTCATGATTTTCCAATCCATGTCTCAATTTCAGCTCCTCAAAGCATTATATTACCCCCATGTTATACATCCTATAATGGAATATGAGACCTTTCTGCTTCCATCTCTCATCCTTCGGGATGAAATCAGAGTTGTGTGCACACCATCTCAGCACCCGTCCCACCTCCCTCATGTCTCTCAATTTTAATATTTCATTCCATATCTTGAGTGGTATTTTGATTCCATGGGTTTTCTTAATCGGTCAGATTCTTCATCAGGCCCCAGTCTCCAATCAATGCCTGTATCGGTACTCCTCCAACCAAGTCACTTTCTATGTCCTTCCATTTCCAGGAGATGCTAATCCAGGAGAGTGGGATTTCTAATTAATTAATTGGCCATGTGACTGCCGCCAATGACAGGTATAAGAAATTGTGAAATGTCTGAAATGTGAATGATTACGTATGAGACTCACTGTGTGTGTGTGTGTGTGTGTGTGTGTGTTTTGACTAGTGATTTAGTCAGTGATGATGACAGTCTCAAGAACTAGAAGAATGTACTCAGTAGAGTGCAGTCCTCCACCAAGGCTTAACTATTTCCCCACTTGTCCATTACTTTCACGTGCAACATTTTACTGTGTAGTTGGCAGAAACAATAGTTGCTGATATTGCCAGTCTCAACAGACCCAGGCAGTAAATCCATATGGTGCCGTTGGAGAAAAGGTCACAAGGTCGCCAAGATCAATGGGTTTCTCCATCATTAATATTTACCACAGATTTGTGACTACGAGTCAGCAGAACCGCTCATTTGAAAATGAAAGGTTTGGCCTGATGGGGCACTACAGAAGATTTCTTCCTCTTGGGGTCATGAACGTGCACAGCAGGTTTTATGGCAATCGGGCAATTACCTTTTGAGATATCTTGTTCTCAGTTTGGCCTGATTGTGGCGCTATAGAGGAAAGGTCATGGGGTGACCATAATCAATAGGTTTGTTCTTCTAGTGGTCATGAATGGTCACAGAAAATGTAGTGACTGTGTATGAATAATGTGACAGGAGATGCACTCATTTGAAAATGTGAATTTTGGTCTGATGGTGATGCTAGAGGTCATGGGATCACCAACATCAAGAGATTTCATCCTCTTATGCTAGATTTATACTCAAACGTGTATAAATAAAGAATAAAGAAGGTTGACCTTTCACTACCACACTACAAAGGGTTAACGCTTTCACTACCACACTACAAAGGGTTAACACGTTCACTACCACACTACAGAAGGTTAACCGTTGTCTCTTTTAAAACAAATAAAGCATGAACATTGGCAAGGTGTACCTTTCTGTGTGTATTCATCCACAATCAATGAAACAATTCGCAATTAATCGTAAAATAATTACGTATAATCTGTATGTCATAAATGTCTTGATGAATTGAAAATGGGGGGACCCTGATGTAACAAGACAAAAGTATTTTTCTGGTCTGCATCCCATTCTGTACCCATTCTGCAATCTGTTAATAACGTTTTCAATCAATCAATCAAACCTTTCACTATCAGTGAAAGGTTAACCTTCTGTAGTGTGGTAGTGAAAGGGTTAAACTAAAGTGGCCATTAGTGTTAAAAGTGGCAACATGTTATCCTTTTTACTCAATTGTGGTGTTAAGCAAACACATGAACAGCATGTGAAACACAGACTCAATAGAATTCACTATTTGATCAACAAATGGAATCAAAATACCGTTTCCCATTGGCTTCAATTCTTGCAGATCCAGGTAAGATGGCCAGAATCACAATTCATAATAACATGTCACCTCTAATGATTTATCTCTATGGAGTAGACACTTTTCACAGCAGCCATTTTGACTTGTGAGAGAAATCGGTGGTGGTTTTCAATGTATGTGATGTATAGATTGGGGGGAGATGACCGCATCTAAAGGGGCCGGGTCAGAGAGGTCGAAATGTGCATGCTGACGGTTTGAGCGGTGGAAGAATAGCGGTCTAGTGGCTGGCTGTCAGTGTTAGCAGAGCAGAATGTTTACATTCCTATCAAGAACATCAACAAGCTGATACGAACGGCACAGGCAGAGTGAGGGAGAGGTTCGACATCATTAGAAACAGTGTTTTAATGTGTTTAAAGGTTAAAGCTGTTGTCATGGCAGCGGCACATGACAACCAGAAGAGGGGCGGGCCGTCGTTGCTATGACGAAGATCCTATAAAGCTGACAGTGGTTCCGGGTAGGGGCAGACTACAATCTGACTAGGACTGAGACCAAAGAAACGAATCCCACGGGAGAGGAGACACCATCAGAGACTTTCAGAGACCCCCTCCTCTCATCACAGAGAGGGGGGGGGGGGGGGGGGATGCCACATCATCATTAGCTCCGGCTAACACAAGGAGGGTTTTGGCTAACGAGGCCTGAGCCACTATTGGACTGATAGCAATGACAATACGATCTGATAACATCTGATTATGAGGTTCTGTTTATTTAATAAACAACGCTCTTTCAAGAAAGGTATGCTGTCTGAGGGTCGAATTCTTATGGAGGTGGTGAATACTTATGCTGCGGATTGCACTAACGGGGAATGATAAGGATTTTATCAGCCAGTATGAGGAGACGTCGGGGAATCAAATACACAACGCAGAGTCAGTGGATGGAAATGAGAACACACGCCAAACAGACGACGACGTGATACCGGCTGATTGATCAGAATCTAACACTTGGCACAGATGGGTAAACAAAGGAGTAACCAATAATAACCATAGAATGTTTAATATTCTATATTTATGGTTAATTATTCTCGTCAAAATGCTGTGAAAAGGAAAATGTCTAAAATTGCAACACACACAGTTTAAGACAGAATAAAACAATTGTTCTGTAGAAATGTGTTCATATGACATGTTTGTAAATACTGTTGAATGATAGCATATCTTTTACCCCAGGTTGTCAGTTGAACAATTAACAATAGTGTTCTTGTGGTGACTGTGAATTCCATCAGGTCCTCTGCAGGGTTTGTCACTCCTATGTAAACAACGATGTTGGAAAAGTTAATAATTGGCACACATGGAGCAAACTCAATACTATATAGTCTGTACATAGCAGTATTTTATTTATGAGAATTGCAGCTCATAGAGAGAAATATAGTTATATAACATTTTCACAACAATAAGAAATGTGCATGCCTGCAAGTGACAAGTCAGCAAGATATACTTTTCACAGTATGTTTAGAATGGTTGTTTTTCCTCAGTGTTGGGAGAAACAAGTTGCTATACAAAACAATAATGGCTTGAATGTATATAGCGCCTTTCACGTACCCAAGGCACTTTACAATAAAAGGGGGAGGGGAGAGGATAACGTGACCTAAACTAAGAAACAAAATACAAAACAGGACAGAACAAAACAGAACAGAACAAAAACAGAACAAAACAAAATAGAACAAAACAGAATGAATGGGATACTCAGGAGCATCAGAGACCATATAGGCCTGGGTGAAGAGATAGTGGCAAACAAAGAAATGGACCAATTAAAAGGTTGGTTCAACACAAATAAGTTATCACTCAATTTGAAAAAAACCAACTTCATGATATTTGGAAATTGTAAAATAAACACTGATCCTCAACTGAAAATGTATCATGTAAAAATTGAGAGAGTATATACAAACAAGTTTCTAGGGGTTTTAATAGACCACAAACTCTGCTGGAAACCCCATATAAAATATTTGTGTTCAAAGTTAGCGAGAAGTATTGGTATACTGGGCAAGACTAGAAAACTCTACATACATTATATTGCACACTCATTGTACCATATCTATCATATTGTGTTGAAACTTGGGGAAATACTTATAAAAGCAACTTTCAAAAGATATGCACACTGCAAAAAAGAGCCATGGTATGGTAGATATTTAGATCACACAAATAGTCTGTTTGTAAAGAGTCAAACATTAAAATTCATGGACTTAATCAAATTCAAATGCACAAATTATGTTTCTGGCAATAAAAAACAAATTACCAAGCAACATTAAAAAAAAATGTCCATGGCTAGAGAGAGTGTTCATAATTTTAGAGGGACATTAGCTTTAAAACAACCTACAACTATTTTTTTTGTATTATATTTTCCCCCCTCCTTTTTCCGATTTTTCTCCCATCCCACTGTTAGTCGTTATGCCAATTCCCAACCCCCTTCCTGGTTGTTGCGCCCCCCCCCCCCCCCCCCCTACTGTTGGTCCGAGAGGCCGGAGACTGTCACATGCTTTCCTCCGACGCATGTGCCGGCAGCCAGCCTGGCAGCGCAGATTCTCACTGGGAGAGTGTAACGTGTGGAAGGTCGCACTACCTCTCTCCAGATCCTACTGTAGGGGTCGCAGTCCACAACGCCCAGGACACACCCATGGCTTCCTTCCCTCTAACTCAAACACTTATTGTATGGAAATAGTCTTTGACTATTTACCTTTTTGTTTTTTAAACTTGTTTTATGTTTCTATGTTCGAGACAAATAAAATAAAATCAAATCAAATCAAGTCTTCAGCAGGTTTTTAAACTGGACAACAGAATTTGCATTGCGGATGTCCAGGGAGGGAGTTCCAAAGGGTGGAGACAGCCACACTAAAAGCCCTGTGTCCAAAGGTCCGCAACCTGTCTTGTGGGATGGTAAGCAAGCCTGTACCTACTGTAGGTGTGGAGAAGGTCGGATAGGTATTGAGGTGAGGTGGTGTGTCTGGGTTTATATGTCAGCAGGAGGATTTTGAAGGTGACACAAGATTTTACAGGAAGCCAGTGGAGGTGTATGAGGGTGGGGGTGATGTGCTGCCAGGGTTTGGTGCGGGTGAGAACCCTGGTGGCAGAGTTATGAATGTACTGGAGCCTATCCAGGGCTTTGTGGCTCACCCCGTATAGAACTCCATGTTACAGTAGTCCAAGTGGGAGCTGATGAAGGCGTGGATGAGGGTCTCAGCCACAGAGTCTGTAAGTGAGGGCCAGAGTCTTGAAATGTTCTTGAGGTGAAAAAAGGCAGATTTTGTGACAGATTTGATGTGGGGAACAAATAAGAGTGTGCATGGAGTCCAGAATGACAGGTTGCGGACTTCTGAGGAGGGGAGAATGGAGCAGCCATCGATGGTAAGGACTAGATCCACAGCCTTCCTGAGCATGCAGTGCCTTGGAAACCACAATATGTTTTGTTGCTGTTGAGTTTGAGAAAATGTTATGACATCCAGGTTTTGAGGTTGTGCAGGCAGTTCAACAGGGAGCTGGGAGGGAGCTGTGTGGAGGGTTTGGTGTAGACATAGAGCTGAGTGTCGTCAGCGTAGTGGAAGTTGAGTTGACAACAATGGTTGCTATGTTGATATGAGATTCCAGCTTTCTCTGGCGTGACTGTCACACTCTGTTGTGTGCCACCTGCCTCTTCCCCTTCTTAGATCAAGCAATGTAAACACAACATAAAGTAAAAAATAATGTTGCTAATATTGACTTGTATACATACCTTGAAAGGGATGCGTGGTTGGTGAAGGTGAAAAGCATATATCCAACTTGCATGTTTTGTTTTCCTCTCACAGTCGTATTTTATAGACAAGAGGTGGAGGGACAGACAGGAGTGCAGCACTGCCATTTAGTGGTTTTGTGTACTGCAACCAACACGCACTGCAACCCACATGGAATTATGTTGGTGCAAATGTTGTGACTGTACTGTACAACAAACGGGTCAAGACCGTTCAATGCACTGATTTGAAAAAGTTGGCCTGATGGTGGTGCTAGAGGAAAGGTCTCGGGGTCACTCAAATCATTTGGTTTTTTCCTCTTGTGATCATGAATATGCACATCAAGTTTAATGGCAATCTGGCCATTACTTTTTGAGATATTGTGAGAAAACACACACACACACACACACACACACACACACACACACACACACACACACACACACACACAGACAGACAGACAGAGGGGGGGCAAAACATAACGGGGGTAATTGAGGCTGTGTATAAGATCACAGCAATTAGGGAAGAAAACAGTGACGTAGTCGAAATGCTTCTAGGATGTCTGTCTCTGTTGAACCTCAAATAGGTTTCCGTGCCATATACCTCTGCGGTGTAGCCAGCAAAGTAACCGAACACCGCGACAGACAGCCTCCGGGGTTCCAGCAGCGGCTCTCACGCGCGCCAGACAGCGCGCCGGGTCGTGCGAAAGGAGGCCAAGTCATTGGTGACGGTCGGTGCCAGGTGGAGCGCCTCAGAATAGCACGAAGATTGTAAAATATCGAATGTGCCAAATGCCGAGGAGGACCCACGTGGTAACCTCTGACCGTAAACTCAATAAGCGCGTCACTATACTGGACTTGACTCAGCCTTACAGGAACACGTTCATAGACCTGTGTGGGGCTGTATAAGAGGAATGCACGCCTCACCCAAGGCCGCACTTCACAAGCAGGTTACTATTGAGCTTTGCTCGGGATAGCAAACATTGGTTTATGTCATTGTGAAACATTTTGGATCAAAGTAAGGATTATTAATTGTATATATTACAAGAATGGGACAGCACGGCTCCAAATCATCCACGGAAGCGCGGGAGCTCTTCCAGCGCTTTGGCGCACCGGACAAACACAATTCAGTGTATCATAAAATTTGCGAATCATCTCCATCTGTTTCCATTCGCTTCCAGCAGATGGAGTCCAGACGGTCGGCCACCCCGCCCTCCTCCACCGGCCGGGCTACGGACACGACGAGACGGCCCCATAGCCGCCTTGATACCGATGGGTTGGTGTATGTGATGGATAACCCGACGGGCGGCGTTTGGATGAAGCAGAGGGAGATATGGACAAGATCGTGAGGGTAAAAAAATAACAAAACATGGGGAATCGTTGTTTTTTCGGATGAGTTTCTCGTCGTGGGAAAGTCAAGCTGCTCTGTCGTTGGATGCATTTCGTGTGTCCATGATCCAGCACGGTGATGCAGCTGTGCCTTTTCGCCCCTGCGCAGATGTTCGTCCCTGCGGGGGCTTGCTTGAACTTGGAGCTGCGCGTGTGGAGTGGAAATGCAGTTGAATGACATGGATAACCTGGTTGGACTGATCAATTTACTACTGATCAACGCTCGGCCTGTTTGAAAGACATGTTATGATGAGGAAGAGAGAGAGAGCGAGAAGAGTGAGCGAATCAGGCTGAATCGCCGGTGTCGATAGCGCTCTCAAAGTCTGATTTCTTTGGAAACATGAATTGTTTCAGCATTGACTGCGAGTAATTTTTTTGTACAGAAGATATGAGCATGCAAAACACTTATTTCACTTCGTCCCCGCCTGGGGGAATTTAGGTGACCAAAACAACGGAGGTGGGATTTATTTTAATCTATAGCCTACTACATACATTGCTGGAATTTATGATGCATTATTTGTCATACAAATTATGTAATCTCAGTGTCATATCTCATCATATTATCAATAAAAAGGACATTCTTTAGTTGAATCTAAAGGATCAAAGTCAAGGCTCAAAGTCAAGAATTTACTTTACTATTCGCAACAACAGGGTTGAAAATACCCTTCTGTCCTCAGATGAATGAATTAATTTATTTTTGTATGTGTCATACCAACATGGGATTACATGACACAGTTACAACAACATAAGACACATAATTCCAGTTAGCTGCAGGCTTGAGACAACTAAGACATATGCACCCAACATTATTTCCGTAGTGTCCACGTTTTAAAATCTGCAAAAGGTGATTGTTGCACTGACATTTCTGTGCAGGGTGGATTGGATGTTTAACATTTAAAGCATATTTTATTTATTTAATTGTATTCATGTTTTTTTTACATTTGACCTAATCACAGAGGAAGGCAACTTCGTCTCAAAAGTACAAATATTTCTTTCTTTCTTTCTTTCTTTCTTTCTTTCTTTCTTTCTTTCTTTCTTTCTTTCTTTCTTTCTTTCTTTCTTTCTTTCTTTCTTTCTTTCTTTCTTTCTTCGCCATGTGAAGTCTTTCAACAACCTGTGTTGGTTGTTGTAATGAGATGATGCCTTCTGTTTGTTGTGGGATGTGTGAATCAGCCATTCTGCATGAATAGCAGACTATATGGTTTGGTGATTAAAGTTCCTGGACTGATTCAGATGGGAATTTGACTCAAATGATTGCATATACTTCTCCCATGAGTCATGACCATGACACAGGACACATTGGATGGAAGCCTATATACCATGTCACCTCAACAAGTCTTATATTATGCAATGTACAGAACACACTGCTAGTTTACAAAAAGGTAAAATCTTAACCTCACAACACAAGTATGCTGCCGAATAGGCCTATACTGCCTGAAAAACACAATCAATGAGTGACTGATTGATTGATTGATTGATTGATTGATTGATTGATTGATTGATTGATTGAAAATTGTATTAACAGATTGCAGAATGGGTACAATACAGTACAGCTCAATACACACAATTGTTAAGGGGATGCAGACCAGAGAAAGACTTTCGTCTTGTTTACATCAGGGTGCCCCATTTTCAATTCATCATATGACATACATGGCATACAGATAGATACAAACTCACATATTGCATACACATCTGAATTAAGCTCTTTTGAGCAAACAATGTATCACAAGCATAATGGTCATAATGGTCATGGTCCCCGGAGTCAGCATTGCCTGCGGCTTGGGCCGATTGTCATATTAACTCGTTTGGCTGAGTTAGCGGGAGGGAAGTCGAGGGTGGTAATCTGGCGTTGTGGACAGCAACGCCTACAGGTCAGGTCTGGGCGCCTGCTCAGCGAAAGGCAGCAAGTGGTGAAGGCAGCGTGACCTCCCACATGTTACACTTCACCAATGAGAGTCCTCGCTGCCAGGTGAAAAGAGCCGCTGGCTGTCTCCGCATGTCGGAGGAAGCATGTGGTAGACTTCAGGGTTCCCTTGTACCGACCAGTAGGGGGAACATGCGCACAACAACCAGGTATGGGAGGGGGGGAATTGGCATGAGATGATGCCGTCTGTTTGTTGTGAATTTGTGGGATGCGTGAATCATCCATTCATCATGAATAGCAGATTAGTTTAGTTAGTTCAGTTTATTTATTTAGCACATTATTTAAAAAAATAAAATAAAAACAGTGTTAGGGAACGAAGCCCAAAGGGCTTGTAAGTTCCACTCCCATCTCATTGTCCATAAACAATATGAACGAAATACATATTGGCATGGTCTACAAAATAAACTACAAAACAGGATCAGAGACATAAGGCAGACACTATAGCGAAAACATGGAAGATTGACACAGTCAGTAACAAGAACAATTTCTTTGTTTTTTTTGTTTTGTTTTTTAGTACAAGAGGGCAAAGGAGAGGAGCATAACATATTTCAAGTCAAGAGTTTTATTTGTCACGGCATACAAGCATACAGTGAAATGCAGGGGGTCATGCCCGCAGTTTATGATGAAATTAAATTAGATTTTAATTGTTTTTTAAATATAGATAAGAAGGTTGTTGACCTCAATGATGAATTTAGAGTGTTCCAGAGTTTAGGACCTCTGAATTGATGGCTAGATATCGACAGAAAGGTAAGTGGAGTTTATTACTATGGTTTGTTGGATATGAGTGAAATTCTGATGAAAAGATGAAGAAACTATGGAATTGGTATCAGGAAGATCTTGCATATTGGTAATGAACTTGAATATGAATGAGCATGTTTGAAAGGTATTAAGTTTGTCAATTGATAGTAGAGAATATTTGCAGAACAGGGGTGCATGCAGATGGTTCATATCTGGTAGAGTGGGAAATCATCATGAGGAACCTTCTGGATTATGACTAATTTGTTAAATATGATGGATATGTTGCAGCCCAGACTATATTACAGTAGTTAAGGTAAGGAAATAAAAAGCTATAATACAAGGTTAGATGGGCAGAGGGATGTATCATGGGGCAGACCTTTCTCAAAATTCCATGCATCATCATTGACTTTTTGCAGACATTGTAAATTTTTTTTTTGATCCACTTTTTCTCCCATTTTCTATATTTTCCTCCCATCCCAATTTCGTATCATCCAATTCAACCCTCCCCTGTCACAAACGCTGTTTCTTGCCTCCCACAAGCCGGCTGCAATGTGGACTAAGTCATACATAGCACAAGTCCCCTCCGGTACTTGAGGTAACAGCAGTCGCATCTTTTCACCTGCGCAGCTCGATCTCTCAGTGGCGAGGAGTAACGCGTGGGAGGCTCACGCTGCCCCCGACACTTCCTGATTCTACTGCGCAGGCGCACCAACCGACCTGTAGGAGTCGCTGTCCACAACGCCCGATCTCCACCCATCAGTTTCCCACCCCCTAATACGGCCAATGTGTATTAGTATGAACGACCAGCTAAACTGAAAGCAATGTGGAGCGCTGGGCTCGAACAGGCAAGCCCAGCGTCTCCGTCATTTGTGGCGAGCGCCTTGCCCACTACGCCACGTAGCCGCCCCAGACATTGTCAATTTAACCCTTCATCTTCAGTAACTCCTAAGAATTTTGTGAACGGCACTTAGACAATTTCATTTCCATTAATTAATATTTTAGATTCTTCTTTAGGGTAGTGCTTATTTTTGTTGCAGAAGACCATGAAGTAAAAAAAATTGACATTTAGAGTATACGCTTGTTGCATTGAAACCAGTTAGACTATTTCAAGTTCCTCAATTCATGCATACAATCAGGGACATGAAGTCATGATGAGTAGCTAAGAGATTGGTGTCATCCGCAAATAATAATGGAAGTAGTACAAGACAGCCAAATCATTCATGTAAATTAAAAATAATAAAGGGCCCAGAATGGAACCCTGTGGAACCCCGAAGAGGATTTAACAGATGAGCATCCATTGGATGACACAAACTGCTCTCTGTTGTCTAAGTAGTTAGTAAACCACTTGAGGGCAATCTCCTGAACACCATATCTATTGAGTTTAGAGATGATGGTTGACAGTATCAAAAGCTTTGCTCAGATCTAGAAAGACACCAATAGCAATTTTTTTGTCATCGAGTGCTGAGGAGATGTTATTGACAAGCTGTAGCAATGTTCTGTGGACTGAGTATTTTTTACGGAAACCATACTGATGGTTATACAGGATGTTATTCTTAGTTAGGTGGTTAGAGATTCTTGAGTATACCAGTTTCTCTAAGACTTTTGAAAAGCAGGGCAAAATAGATAGGACGGTAATTGCCAAAGTCCTTTGGGTCTCCAGATTTATATATTTATAATTTTGGCGATTTTGAGGTTGTGAGGGATGATACCGGATTGAAGGGATAATGATAGAATATGAGTTAAAGTTTCTTTGAAGAGACTGCTTTTAATCCCATTATGACCTTCTTTAAGATCATGATTCTCATACACTTCCTTAGTACTAGGATGATAAAAACTTGGGAGTGAGGAGAATTTACCTTTGATCCGACTACAAGGGCTATGATTTGGTGATTAAAATTCCTGGACTGATTCAGATTGGAATTTGACTCAAATGATTGCATATACTTCTATCCCATATACACACACCACACCATATATGGATGGAAGCCTAAAATAGCCTAATATTTGTTACCTCACCAAGTCTTTATGCAATGTATAACACACTGTTCCATTTTTACAAAAAGGTCAAACCACAGTAACCCCACAAGTTCCACAACACAACATGCTGATGATGGCGAATGATACATCTGTAGTATGACAGTATGAGTGCATTTTGCATACACATTTGAATGAAGCTCTTTTGAGCAAATATTATGACTCACTTCCCTAACAACCTCACAGCCTAACTGCAACCGCGATATCCGCCTTTAGAAACTTTGATCCTTTGCATGGCTCAAGCCATTATGTAGTTCATGAGCGCAGGCTTTATTGTAGGTAGATAACTACGTTATCCAATAACTCAGGGTAACGCACTGAGTAAACACTAGCACCAAGAGAAAGGGATAAGTGTGTTTAGAGCCTGAGAGTTGACTGGCCATTCTTCGGGTCCCTCTCGACAGTCGACACACCGTCATGGGCCAGGGGGGATCTAAACAACCAGAGGTCCGAGTTCTACTCCTAGGCCTGGACAATGCTGGGAAATCAACTCTCCTCTATAAACTGAAGCATGACGTATGTGTTACTACCGTCCCTACCATCGGTTTCAACGTAGAGATGGTAGAGGCGAAAAAGAACAAGCGGAACATCGCCCTGACTGTGTGGGACGTTGGTGGTCAGGCGACGATGCGCCAATACTGGAAGAGTTACCACCCGGACACAGCGTGCGTTGTGTTCGTGTTAGATAGCGCCGACACGCAGCGTCTGGACGAGGCCCGCCGTGAGCTGGAGCACACGTTGAAAAGTGAACATCTCCGGGGTCGACCGGTGGTCATATTCGCCAACAAACAGGACATTGGTGGCGCAATGACTGTCACGGAAATTACGGAAAGGTTTAACTTCAGGAAGATGTGTTCCAGTCGGGATTGGTTCGTTCAGCCCTGTTCAGCCTCGACTGGTTTTGGAATTGAGGAAGGGTTCCAACGAGTGGTTAATATGCTCAGACGATGAAGGACAATCAGACAGAGACACAGCGCACCAGCTCAAAGTCAATGACATCAATAGGTTTGCAGTGGGGACTCTATTGTGTGCCTGATTATTGTATTTAGGCTATGATCTTCTGCTTGTTTTATTCGTTTTAACCGTGTGGTGTTCGCATTTATGTTACTCATGATCGCGGGTCTGGTGGACCCACATCATTATGCGGTGTTAAAACAATAAAGCCATAACAATGAATGTACAAATAACATTATGTTAACCTTACCTAATATTAGCCATTTACCTCTCATTTATCAATAAAAGTGATACCAAAGTCAGCTCACTTCTTCGTATCAATTAATTTGTTATCAATAAAAAAAAAACAATAAATAAACAAATACTATAACCTCCGTACTGTCTTTTACTATTATGCACTTTGCTATAAGTAATCTACCTTGCCTATATTATGCTAATGTAGCACTCAAGTTCGAGACTGTTTCACGAACATGTTACTTCACCTTAGCTGCAGAGTTGTGCATCCGTCCGACTCCTGCTGACTTGTTGTACAGAGCTAAATGACTAAATGTTTTTGTCTGTAAAAAGAAAAGTGAATCCATTATAATCAAGACAATGGAACAAATCATGTTTATCTTGGGAAATATAAATGAAACAATTGGAGGCAGACAGTGAAGGTAATTTTTTTTTTTTTACATTTTGTATACTGGTTTTCACCTACAATCTCCACCTTCAGGTATAGAAGACCCGAACACCACGCACTATTATATGTAGGCCTACTAATGTGGAAGAGGGGTGCACAGTCTGTGCACTCAAGTTATTTTATACATACCGAAAATAAGTAAAGGTTAAAATAAATATTCATTGTATCATTTATCTTTTAGTAAACATTGAAAACGGGTCCCATAGACCAGGAACAATATACACGGGTTAATAATATAGGTGTTTCAAATGTTCAAATGACTTTCCCAAGTTAGCCTAATTTGCATATCCATCGATCTGCAGTATATGATGCATTTGTCCATCAAACAGAATGTTAGACTAACATTTTATTTTGTGGCCTAACTTGTGATAATGCCAGGTGTTAGCATATAGACTTTTAATGCATAGCATATGGCATATTGCAAACTTGGGTATTGCAAATGTTCGTTAAAATACACAATGTCTATTAAATTATTAGGCCTATATATACAATGGTTGTCTATGTATTGTATTACCTTCAACTATATGCTATAGCATGTTGCATATCATAGACAATTATTTATACTCATCCCGCATTCAAATTTTCCCAATTGATTGTGAGCTCTTGTGCTAATTAGCTTGTAAGGCACTACACAATAAAAGGGTATTGAAAACTATGGTAGTTAAACATGAGATAGCATAATGCAAGTGCAAGTCTTGTTGGTTTAAGAAGGATGCACTCATGCGGCGCGTCTCTGTTGTGTCGTGCTCAGCTCTTGTTGACCTCTGTATAAATCCCACACGGTCTCTTCATACGTTGGCAGATGTTTGCATTCCTCGTATGTGGGCAACTGGGTGGGTAAGGCAGGGTCCGGGACCGCCAGGTTATGCTCCGTGAAGCTCTCGATAAGCTGTTCCTGTGATGCGGTAGTAGCTGGAAGCCCGGCGTGGGGTGGGGTCTCGTCGTTGCTGCGGACCGGTCGCCTCGAACAGACCATCCTCTGGACGAAATAACCCATGGCGAAGAGAAGCAGCAAAATAAGGACCCCGGAAAGTTTCCGCGTAACCATGGCGAGGTTGTAGTAAGTGGCATCCACACGTTCCTTGCAACAGGTGACAGCGGTGGCATTCTTCCCTTGTGAGCAGCAGATATAGTCATCTCGACAGAGATCTTGTCCACATTTTCGTATCGAAAGAACTGTCCTGCTGCTAATAAGAACGCAGACGATGGCCAGACTTTGGAATTTGAAGCAAGGCATGGTTTTACAATGAGTTGAAACGTTCCAAGGAAGATGGGCGGCAAGAAGAGGCAGGATATCAAGCTGCATGTGTTCGAGCGCTGACGCAGTGGCTGCAGTGGGCGATCATATGCACCAGCCGACCAAAGAAAAGAGCTACATACAAATATTTTGGGGAAAAAACACCTTTACATTATCATATCATGTCTCTCATCAGGCTACAGCTGAGAGGTGTGCTGAGAGGTGTTCATCAAACAGGGATGGTTTAAGCATAAAGCTAATAATGTCCACACTACAGCAGCAACAACTTTATATGGCAACAGGTCGATTTAATACGATGTAAAGACTGCCTCTCAAGTGCACATCGACGTCGTCAGCGTACTGTACTAGCACTACTGTAAGTGAAAATGTTTCAGCCTTCAAAATCGAAAACACAATCTTTATTCTAGAACGTCATATGATATGAAAGTAAACAGACGGCGCCGTGGCCATCGATCTGTCGTGTCGAAAGACAGCCATTCGTTATGATTGATGGTAATCGACAGGGTGGCCGGCATTAAAGCCGTGTCCTTGTCCACATCTCAATGCGCTGCACAAATGTCCTTTTCTTTATTGGACAAAGGTGCGCTGTCCATGGTGCTGAGAAAAATAAACCCAAAAACACAAGACTCAACCAATAGGGCTGAAGTCATTGTTAGATTAATTAATCACAAACCATATTCATGGTTTTCCTTCAAATAAAGTCAGATTAAGTCAGGTCACTCCTCAATCGGACAAACAATTCCTATAAGATTAATTAATCACAAACCATATTCATGGCTTTCCTTCAAATAAGGTCAGATTAAGTCAGGTCACTCCTCAATCGGAGGGTTGCTTAAAAAATAAATAAAAAATAAACTCCTCAAACGTATAGTTAAACTGCATCAAAATAGACCAAATATTAATTATTCTTCAGTGGAACCCTTTGGAGGGCCAACCATGTTGTGGGTGGCTGAATTTGGCCCACATGCAATACTTTTGGCAGCCCTGCTCTAAAGGGCACCTGGATCTATGGCAGTAATGGGACTGGGCCAAGTCACTGCATCTGCATTGGCAAAAAAAAAGAACCCTAACTAACCTTACTGTCATGAACTCATTCAGCGCCAGACCCGAGATAAGTCGGGTTATCTCGCCAGTGGTTGAGCGCCATACCCGAGTTTTGATCCTTTTCCTCTGATCCCCGTTCTAAACCATCATCCGGATCATTCTATGCGTCCCTGGCTCGTTGAAATTGCAATGCCGATCAAATGTCACCAGGTGGCAGTATCGCCTACCTTTATAAATCAGAAGGAAATGGATCAGGAGAGGCAATGAATGAACCGGACTATCAAGGCTCGCTCTGAGGGGGAGGAGCTCTTCCAAAGCAATCGCTAGCGGATCTGCTCGCCTCAAAACCTAGTGTCCCGTAAACACGTGTGTAGTCATATTTATTTATTACATTAACAACCCAGCTTGTGTAAACCACATAACATTTCAATATACATTCCACTGTGCCATGATCAAAAGCACAACACGTTTAGATAAACCTGCGGGACGTCCAAAACAATGAGGCTAAATCCGATGACTGCAGAGAACTGTGACCAGTACCTTTTACTGGATATACACAGGCAAAACTGAACATATTGCATCATACCCTTTCAAAGGGGAATCAATAATGGAGCCGGTGAAGAGCGGGATGTGGCTAGTAATGGAGGGGAGTGCTCACTCAGTTACAATGGTTGCATTTCTCCTTTGTTCCAAGTAGCCAACATTAGACATGGATCCATCAGAGGCAAGCAGATCTATAGTTCTGCCCCTCAAGGCCAATAAGGTCAAGTGGTTCCAAGTTCATGCTAAGCAGAGCGTGCTTAGCCCAATCTTAGAGCTTTAAACCAAAAGCTATGCGTGTCTAGACCATGTACAATTCTGGAGGTCACATATGCAACAACGAAGGCACTGCAAGCGTATATGCAACCGAACTCCTAGAGAAAAACACCTATTAAGTTAGAATTGTTCAGAAATATATACAGTATTTATTCATGAACAAGTTTTCCATGTGTCCTGCAAATGGAAAAAGACAATGCATTGCAAAATATCTTCCTTATAGTTTCAAAAAGGAACAAACTTTGTTTGAATCAGAATGCTCTCATTTCCCATCTCGGTTTCCAGGACCTCTGGGGTGCCTGTTAATGTGCTCTGAAGAACACAGATGAAGCCTTTGGTTTCTCCATGGTATTCACAGTCAGATGTTGGGAGTTGTGTTGGACAGTTGGTGTTGGGATCTCTTATGAGTGAAGGATGACCAGAGGTTCCATGTGAATGGTCGTGGTCCACTCTGGAAAACAAAGAATTATTGTACTTTACTTTACCCAAAGACTTCTAAGTTTCCTAAAACCTTTGTCCGCAAATATCATTTACATTATTCATTATGTTGCTATGAAGCCAGCCGCCATTTGGTTAACATCAGAGTTCAACATACCCACTTTGGAGTCCGCCCCCCTCTTCTTCGCTCCAGCAGGGAAGGAACGTGGCCGTTCCCTGTGCAGGCCAGGATGGACACGGAAATATTTGGCTGAGTCATGCTTAGGCTGGTTCCAGACAGCTGGGCCCTGTGGGCTAGTGGTAGTCCACTGTTGGGTTGTCGTTGTGGGGGGTTCCATGACCTCTGGCTCCTTGAGCCTCAGAGACATGTCACAGCTTCGACACGCCGGGTCATTTCCATCTATCGACTGCCATCTGAGGGAGAAGATTGTCGAATTACAGAATCAAAAAGGAATTCCAAAGCACTAGAAATATCACTTTGGCGAGAACCGCATCTTGATACAAATTTTCATGTTTATACTTGAATTGCAAGTTTACAAGATTGTTTGTTGTGAACAAGTGTCAAATGAAACGTATTGAAAATACATGGGTGTCCCAATGTGAAAATGTGTTTTTTCTTTATTCCAGAAAAGATGACTCTATAGGAGATGCAGGGAGTGTTTTTTTATAGGTGAAGATGGTGTATTACATAAAGTCAGAGAGCCGAATACCTGCCAGTGTAAAATAAATGAGCTCTGTCCAATAGACATGAGGAAGCAAGTCACACCTGTTGTTAATGAAGGAGCAGGCTCGGTTGCGATTGCTGACTGCCAGCGTGGCTGGGACAGCCTTCAGGAAGCAGGTGATGTAGGTCTGGGAGGGGAAACGGAAGACACTTCTGATGAAGCCACTTCTCAATCCAATCTCAATTTTGATAATTTTTTTTAACAATCCAACATAAATCAACTAAATTCACTCTGCCCTCAAAAACTAAAATGAGATTTTAGGATAGATGATGCTAACCAGATTGGAAGACTCCTGGTAGAACTTGAAGGCGTCCAGCCGGAATCGTAATTTGTGCTCCTGGTCTCTGGGCAGGAAGCGGGAGGCGGAGCCAGTCAGGTAGGCGTCGGCCATACAGCTGGTTGGATTAGCAAAGTGTTGAAGTGATTGAATAGCAAGCAACTTAACCCTTTGCAAACTACAAAGGGTTAACACCTTCACCACCACACAGAAGGTTAACCTTCTGTGTGCACTGCTGTGGCTAATGGGGATCCAAATAAACTTAAACCTTTCACTACCACCCTACAGAAGGTTAACCATTCACTACAGAAGGTTAACACTTTCACTACCACACTACAAAGGGTTAACCCTTTCACTACCACACTACAGACTGTTAACCTTTCACCACCACACTACAGAAGGTCAACCTTTCACCACCACACTACAGAAGGTTAACGCTTTCACTACCACACTACAGAAGGTTAACCTTTCACTACCACACTACAGATGTTTAACCTTTCACTACCACACTACAAAGGGTTAACCCTTTCACTACCACACTACAGAAGGTTAACCTTTCACTACAGAAGGTTAACCTTTCACTACCACACTACAGAAGGTTAACCTTTCACTACCACACTACAGAAGGTTAACCTTTCACTACCACACTACAAAGGGTTAACCCTTTCACCACAGAAGGTTAACCAAGTTGTAAATCAATTTGTACATCAATTTAAACAATTTCAGAACGGTGAATACTGTAAAGCGAGGCCACTCTAAAAATAACTCACCCGTGATGTTCAATGAAGACATAACTCAAGGTAGCATCCGTGTCAGGAGTTGCTGTGGCAAAACAATGGTCCACATAGACCCTCAGGGGCACGTGGCGGGCCAAGACGGCAGACGCTTCCAGATGAACGGGATCGCCCAGAAAGTAGATGTTTGACCCCCTTTTGAACTGCCAGTCATCTAATCAAGATGACAGAAATCATGGGCATGAAAAACCTGCAGCAAGAATGTTGGGCCAAACGTCTCGATTATTTTTTTTAACTGTCACTCATTTGCCTGAAAGTATAGGGAAAGGCCCCTATATATTTCAGACACAGGGGTGACTGGACGAAGAGATCAAGCAAACCAATAGCATGTCACAGTTTAAATACAAATATAAGAAAATCATTTGAGAAATACAGAAATTAGGGTAAATTAAATTGTGGATGCTGATTTAATGATGAAACCGTTTGCAAGGGTGTATTGTGTGATAGTGTAAATATGTACATATTTATCTTTTGATTTAAAAGTTAATATTTCTTTATTATTATTTAATATGACACTGTTGATGAAGGGTCAGGACATGATAAGAATCTTTGCTTCTTTCTGCTCCTTCAACACATACATTGTTTTGTTCTGATGGATGTTAAATTCATCTTTTACGTTTGGCGTTTTATGGTCATCTTTTAATGGATGTTCGAGACAAATAAAGAAAGAAGGTAATGTAGCCACATAATACCAGTCATGAGTCGTAGGTTGAATTCTATGTGATCCTCTGTGGTGACCATGGAGTCAAAAGGTACCCAGGTGGGGTGTAGGCCAGTACTATCCACTGTGTGTTTCCTGAAAAGGACGGCTTTTTAGCTGTTTAATGTGATTTGTTTCAACTTAAAAGGCATTAAGTTGTTATGCAGCACATAGGAGGTGTGAATATAACTGGCATGATACAGTCTGGGACCTGCATGGTTGAAAACTTCAAGACACATCTGTATAGGCACTCAAAAAAGTGCCAAATCTGTGAACAAACAATATATTGGACAGAAAATGTGCCTTATAAATGGCCAAATAATAATAATAATACAGTCTTGTCGACACAGCCAATAGTGCATAAATCTGTCTAATGCACCCATACTCACTTTTCATAATGACATTCCACTGGAACAGTGGCTCCATCCAGATGGAACACACCATCGGGTAAAGGTTCAGGAGAGTAGACCAGGACGTTGGAATAGATAAGATGCTCCTCTGTAGACTGAAATAAAAGTAAAATGTTGATATATACATTGATACCATTATATCCACCCCTCGTCCCCATCTTCAATCAACTAGTCAACTATAGGCCTACAGCCGCCTACTTGAGCAGTGAAACTGAAAACCAAGATCTGGAACAAAAATTAGGATCCATAAAACGGTTGCCTATATGCTATGCTGCATACAATATTATTTAGGCATTCATTGCATTTACAAACATGCACTCCTATTGTGTTTAAAACCATTTACATGTAACGTAAATTTACCGAGAGTGTATTTCCACAATCCGTCAAATGGGCTTGAATAGTGAATTCTGCTTCTCCAGATGGAGCAGCCTTGCATGCGTTCCCCGCTGAATACGAACCCAGGTGCAAATGTTCCGCGTCCACGAGAACACCTGTATCGAACAGGTCGGCTTGCACCACGACCTCCAGCGCATCAGCGTAGCAGTTTACAACGATCGCTCTTGGCAGCACGGGAGGCGATGTGACACTCGGCTGTCTCACCGGAACGAATCGGTGCTGGACGTTGTAAGAGTTTGCTTGTCCGGGACCGTAACCACCACGATGGTGCCCGGACTGGCATCCTGTGATAATTGAAATGACGAGTAGGCCAGTGAGCCACCACCATGGAGCAGTTTGCTGAAGTTCCATGCCTAAACTCGCAAAAGAAACAGTGGGAAGTGGGAAGCGGCAGCGTCACACACACCCACAGAATCGCGCGCAGCAGGTGCGGGTTTTCTAAACTAACTCATGCGTAGCCCAATCAGTGATTAGGTGCAATCCATTAACACCTGCACAAACGCGAGTTGATTAGTGGTTCTGACTCGATCGATATTTTAAGACAATCATAAATGTTGATAATCATCTGATTGTCCTTCATTTAGTCATTGAACCACTGCTTTTTTTATGATCTCTTTTTTTTCAGTACTGTATATTTGTATGTCTTGTACACTTATATCATAAATGTCTTGATGAATTGAAAATGGAGGACCCATATATAAACAAGACGAAAGTCTTATTCTGGTCTGCATCCTCTTAGCAGTTGTTTGTATTGAGCCGTACTGCATTGTAGCCATTCTGCAATCTGTTAATAAAGTTTTCAACCAACCAATCAATCAATCAATCAATCAATCAATAAATCAATCAATCAATCAATCAATTTGTCACAGCTCCTGGCCCTTGTGTGGGCTATATCTACCACTAGGTGGCGGTATAGCACCAGAGTGTAGAAAATTCTTTTTTTAAATAAATAAATAAATATCTAACCCTAACTAACCTTACTGTCATGCACTTGTCCTAATAAACTAACCTACACTGTAGCACTCAACACTTTGATGAACATTGTTACTCAGCTGATAGAGTTGTGCCCTTCCTGATGACTTGTCGTACAGAACTTGTAAGTCGCTTTGGATAAAAGCGTCAGCTAAATGACTAAATGTAAATGTTAATGTAAATTAGTGTAAATCAAAGAATACCCACAAAATCTATATATATATTAAAAAATATATAGTAGAATGCCATTACTTCCCGATAGCTACGCAGCCATAGTCATAGTCTATGTGAGGTTTTGTCCGCTGCTCACCAACTTTCTCTGTTTTCTTTAAGCCTACTGTTTAGGAATTCCCTTCTCACTCACTCTCTCTAGCCCCCACCCTCTCGTTCTTTACTCTCGTTTACTCTCAGTGGCCACACCTGGACTACCTGTCATTATGTGTTTGATTGGTCTGGTGCCGAACTCACACTTTTAGTTCGATTATCAATTACCTCTCGCACCTGTGGTGGCAGGCTAATTAGTTCCCCTGTGGGCTTTAAATACCAGGGCTCTTCCCCTCGTTTCGGCGTGGGGTCGTGTTGTAAACATGCCGTATCATATTCTCAAACATCAAGACTCCTTCGGGAGGTCCTCTGTTCTGCCTATGCTGTTTTGATTCTCCGGCGTAGAGATGTTGCTCCAGCCTTCGCCTGCTGTCGCCGTTGCCTGAGGGGGAGACTGGTCTGCGCTCCCTAGACTTCCACGGGAGGCATCCCAGTGATCCACTTCAGACCCCCGCGCAGCTATCGACCTGACGCACATCCAGACCAGCGCGCAGACGCGCATCTTCCAGACCTTCGAGCTTGGCACGCTCCTCCGTACCAGCGCACAGACGCGCATCTTCCAGACCTTCGAGCTTGGCACGCTCCTCCGTACCAGCGCACAGACGCGCATCTTCCAGACCTTCGAGCTTGGCACGCTCCTCCGTACCAGCGCACAGACGCGCATCTTCCAGACCTTCGAGCTTGGCACGCTCCTCCGTACCAGCGCACAGACGCGCATCTTCCAGACCTTCGAGCTTGGCACGCTCCTCCGTACCAGCGCACAGACGCGCATCTTCCAGACCTTCGAGCTTGGCACGCTCCTCCGTACCAGCGCACAGATGCGCATCTTCCAGACCTTCGAGCTTGGCACGCTCCTCCGTACCAGCGCACAGACGCGCATCTTCCAGACCTTCGAGCTTGGCACGCTCCTCCGTACCAGCGCACAGACGCGCATCATCCAGACCTCCAAGCTTGGCACACTCCTCCACGCAGACGCACCCCAGATGCGTCTCTCGGTTCCGGCGCGCACTCCAAGCAGTGGCGCACCACTCTGACCTCGGCTCGGACAGCCGGCTCCCCGGTGGCGACGCTCTCGCCCCGCTGCCTGTTCCAGCACCACTCTGACCTCGGCTCGGACAGCCGGCTCCCCGGTGGCGACGCCCTCGCCCCGCTGCTGTTCCAGCTCCTTTACGCATTATACGCATTACGTCTGGGTGAGTTTATTTGACTGTCTTGATCATCTCCGTTTTCGTGTGTTTCTTAACACTGAAGATAACCACCTTTTTATTCAGACAGTCACTCACCCAGCGTGTGCCTCTGTTTGTTTTCACTGGGATATTATTTTGGACGTTACATCTCCCACTGTGTGTTTGTTCACACCGAAGTTAGTATTCACTTTTGGATTGTTTTTGGAACTTTGCTCTTTGTGTATTTTACACGAAGATAGTTTTTACTTTGATAACTTTTGTATTTGGACTAGTCACCTCTCCTGCATCTGCTCTGTTTTCCCCTTTGTACTTTAACCCTCTCCTCTCTCCCTCTCGGCCGCCGTTACCCACCTCGGAGATCTGCCGAGAGAGTTCTGCAGAGCGGCCCTGATGTTTCCCACCAGTCCTCCCAGTCCTCCCTGTCCCCAGCCCGCCTCCGCGGGCCTCTGTCCCTGTTCTCCCCTTTCTAGTCCTCCTCGTCCCCAGCCCGCCTCCGCGGGCCTCTGTCCCTCTGTCACCAGAACCTGGCCCTCTGTTCCCCAGAACCTGTTCCCTATGTCCCCCAGTACCTGTCCCTCTGTCCCTAGTTCTCCCCTCTCTAGTTCCTCCTAGTCCTCCCGTCCGGTCCTCCTAGTTCCTCCCTGTTTCTTCCAACCTTCCCCTAGCGTTCCCTTAACCTTCCCCTAGCGTTCCCTTAGCCTTCCCTTAGTGTTCCCTTAACCTTCCCCTAGCGTTCCCTTAGCCTTCCCTTAGTGTTCCCTTAACCTTCCCCTAGCGTTCCCTTAGCCTGTTCCTTCCCCTCTTGTTATTTCCAGTATTTTGTGTTTCTCCCTTAAAGGGACAGTGCCGGTTTCCCTTTGTTTCAATAAATGCCCGTTTCTTGGCTTACCCTCATACCTGTCTTGTGTTGTGCGATTGGGGTCGGTTACAAACCATAACAGTCTATGGTTAATCCAGTGCAAGCAAATAGTTATATTATTAATCAAAGACTGTCACTTGTCCGCCTCAGTGAATAATATCTGGACAAATAGTTCCACATCAACTACCAATCTGTTTAAAAAAAAAAAAAAATTGTATTGATCTGATATAAAGATATCGAGCAGCAGGCATAGTGATCTGCAAATTCAACCCTGTTTTTTTCTCTCCAATAAAATTATGTTGAATGTAAAACTGTTATTATTGCACTCCATTAAGGATAAAGTTCACTGACAGAATGAGATGTTGCAACATGGAGAGACCTAGGTCCAATGGTCCTACAGCCTAGATCTCTAAAGAATGGTGAGCTAACAAAGTATTTATATAGGAGAGTAGACTAAACAAGTGGAGCATTGACGTACATAATATGAATTATAGATATGATAAACAGCTGTGTGTGTGTGCATATTTGTGTACAACTTGATGTGTAGAGAGAGTGAGAGGGGGGGAAGTGTGTACTGTAGATAGAGTGAAGTGTGTATGTGTGTGTCAAGTCAAGTCAAGTACATTTTATTTATATAGCACATTTCTAAGCAGCGGCAGCTGGCACCAAAGTGCTTCACAGGCAGGTTGATAAAAGCACCAAATTTGGTACATATATAGCTTAATATATTTAGAAAGAATATGGATATTGGGGCATTGCAGATTGGCATTCTGGTGGTGACCTAACCATTTTCAAAAACACTTTGGTGACAAAAGCTGTTGTTTACATGTTTTTAACACCACAAATATTATTTACATACAAGTTAAAGTGGAGAACATTATTTGTTTTATTTTCCTTCCCCCCCCCCCCCCCCCCCCAAAATCCAATGGGATAAGAAAGTTTGACCTAGCGCTGATGGCCATTTAGAAAAATGCCTGCCACGGCAACCAGGGTGCTAGTTTGTAATGCACCAATATCCAGTTTTGTTCCCAATATACCTATCAACACATCTGCCAAATTGGGTGCTTTTATCACAAAATGAACAATTGGTATGATATGTTCAGCTATGACGCCCTACTATATAGAGAATTTGTCATAGGCCTCTCAGCCTCTCATTCAAGGGTACTACGACTATGCTTGCACCTCATGGTACCAAAGCACCTCAAAGGAGCTAAAAACAAAATTACAAACATCTCAAAACAAACTGGTCAGACTACTGCTTGACCTTACTCCTAGAACCCACCTCACCCCTGCCCACTTTGACAACCTAGGATGGCTTAGAGTAGACGACAGAGTACAGCAACTTGCAATGGGCCTGGTCTACAAGATACACTACACGACCAAGGTACCCATGTACATGTCAAAATACTTCCCAAAGGTCAGTGAATACCACGATCACAACACCAGAGGGAGCGCCACAAATCATGTTAAACCCAGATTCGGCTCAAATAAGGGACTAAACACGTTTCGCAATTATGCCACATCAATGTGGAACGCCCTACCCAAAGCTGTAAAGGAATGTGGATCACTACCCACTTTCAAAACCACTCTCAAGGGACACCTACGGGAGACTGCAATTCAAAACTGGCCCCTGTAAATGTCCTAACCCAACCCCCTCCAATGTACAGTCATTTACCTAGTATGGTTTTGTCAATAGTCCAATGTACAATTTTGCTTGTTTGTACAGTGTCTCCCCCCCCCCCTCAATGTACAGTTTTGCTTGTTTATACAGTGTTTCCCCCCCCCCCCCAACCACCTCCAATGTAAATTACCCAGTATGGTTGACAATATCCCAATGTACCCAACCCCCCCCACACAACCTCCTCCAATGTACAGTTTCTACGTCAAATGTATATACTCCCTTTTCTTGACTCCTTCTGTATCACAAACAGTACTGTATTTGCAAATCTGGTATGTCATAAATGTATAGATGTAGCAGTACTGAATATCTGTATGTCATGTATGTCATATATGTCCTGATGAATTGAAAATGGGGGACCCTGATGTAAACAAGACGAAAGTCTTTCTCTGGTCTGCATCCCCTTAACAATTGTGTGTATTGAGCTGTACTGTATTGTACCCATTCTGCAATCTGTTAATAAAGTTTTCAATCAATTCAATCAATCAAAGCCAGCGCTGCCACAAAACCTCATTCAAACCGATTCACAGGGATACATAGAGGACCTACAGTATGTACATAACCACAAGTTTACTTGAAATAATCAGCACAGCTGTGATAATAGACTGAGACAAATGATTATTTTCATGATCTATGACCATGATTGTCCATGATCTACCAGTAATAATTCTTAATGAGCGACTATACATGCTTTAAGCTGGCTTTAGAAATCTTCGGAAATCCAAAATGTCAATGTGGCCGGTGAATTTCCTGTTCAGTAACTCTGTTCAGTCAGTCATTGTTTCCCATAGCAAATTATTATTTTGTGTGTTGGTTTGCACAGGGGATTCTGTAAGTAATGCATCGCCATTCACTAATTGCACCAATAGATTACCCTGGCTGAGAAGCAGAGTCTGTGACAGACAGCCCCAGCTACCAATTGATTACCCTGGCTGAGAAGCAGAGTCTGTAACAGACAGCTCCAGCATACCAATAGATTACCCTGGCTGAGAAGCGTTATTTTTTTTCCTAGCCGCATTTCTGGCAGACGCTCTCTGATTGGCCACTGACTGACGCTCTCTGATTGGCCACTGACATGTTTGCCCAATCGCGTGACGAGCTGTGTCTTTGCCCATTTCCGCGTCGAACAGCCTGCAAACTACCTGGCATTCTATCGCCATGCTCTAAGACAAACTCTAACCTTAACCAACTTCTAAAGAGTGCCTAAGCTTAACCGTCGAAAGAACTTGCCGTCACGCTCTAAGACAAACTCTAACCTTAACCAACTTCGAAAGAGTGCCTAAGCTTAACCAGTGTAGAAACAGGCGTCGGCCAATCAGAGAGCGTCTTGCCAGAAATGCGGCTAGGGAAAAAAATAACACGGCTGAGAAGCAGAGTCTGTGACAGACAGCTCCAGCTACCAATTGATTACCCTGGCTGAGAAGCCGAGTCTGTGACAGACAGCTCCAGCTACCAATAGATTACTCTGGCTGAGAAGCAGAGTCTGTGACAGACAGCTCCATCTACCAATAGATTACCCTGGCTGAGAAGCAGAGTCTGTGACAGACAGCTCCATTTACCAATAGATTACCCTGGCTGAGAAGCAACAGAGAAACTATAATGGCCACATGCTCATTTCTTGACAAGATGATTATGGGAATAGAGGGGAAACACACAAAGATGAATATGTAAATTAATGAATACAAAATGTGTGCTGAAAAAAACATTTATTTCACAAGATTCTCACACACATTAGTCAAGTGAACAACTGTAGTTTTTGGACAAACTAATAGTTCTCCATAGCCCACCACCATAGCCCTAGTATAATAAATACCATGTAATCTATAAATAGATACAACATCAAGGAAAAAACTAATTAATAAATTAACAAATAAATAGATAAATAAAGTTGGAACAGTGTTTTACTGTTACTGCTGTATTATGTTGGTAGCTTGGACAGTTTCTGTAGAGAACAGTCCTCCTATATAGCTTTTTGTAAGTATTAACCTAATACATTCTAGTTCCCTCTGAAGATGCTTCATCTATTGTTAAGCTGCACCATGGATGTAACCAAGGATTCTGTTGATTGTGATGGTTCTGATCCGGAAGCCTTTCAACGCTTTACAGAGGTGAAGTCTCTCATCATAGGTGCTCGTCGGACGGTCTTGGGTAGCCTGCCATGATGGAACAGATACAACATCATGAAAGCTTTGTTCCAGTTCTGTTGCCCATAAGCTGAGAATTTCTATTTGCATGATGATTTAAATGTGTGGACATCTTCCCTTCTTATAGATTATATTCACACCATGCACCCTACATATATATAGCTAAACATAACAGTACATGGTGAATGGTAGCCTATATTCCACTGAAGAATGTAATACAAAATTATACAATTGGAATATTCTATATTCACAATGAATCACTGAATGAATCAATACAGGGTAGATGGGAGTGAAGTCATACAGTACATATATTGAGAATTTCGAACAATGACTTCAGAAACCTTCCATTAAACTTCTATGTAGGCCAGCTTGTGGACTTGACCTATACTTTTAAACAACCTCTTACCTGCATTGGGAGTGAGACTTTGGACGAAGATCGTGGAAAACAGGTCTGTTGAGAGCAAAGAGGTTGACATTAAAGTAGGTTAAAGTCATATCTAAACCACAGAGCTGAAGAGCTTCAGCTTTGGTTTTTGAAATTTACCTCAAACCCTGCCCTCTTTTCTTGATCCTCCACTCCCCTTTTGTGTATAGCCATTACTGATAGAATTAATAGAAATAGTATAAAGAACAATATTGAAATGCTGCTTCCATTTGAAAAGCTGTGAAAAGTGTACCAGTATCATGCAGCGAGGCAGTTGCCAGATGCCCTCCATTGAGCCAAGTTCAATAAACCCATTTAAATCCACAATAATGTATCCCCATGACAAATAATAAAGGTCTTACCTCCAGGACCTCATGAAGGCTTCGCTCAGTAGAACTGAGTAGCTGGTCATGATCTGGATAGGCTGCTAGCTTGTTGGTGTAGTAATGCAGATCTTCTACAATATTTGTTAGGCATGACTCCTACATGGGAAATAATAATAATAATATGGTCATAATAATAACAACAATAATATCAATTACAATAATAATCTAAACTAAAACTATTAGTAGTAGTATTAATAATAATCAAATATGATTTGGTTCAATAAACATGTTTTGCTAGGGTTAATGTGACTTATTGAATCAAATAGAATCAAATATCTTGGGACAAAAATGCACGTACTGTACCTGGTCAAACTCTAATCCTGTGACTCCATTGCATGTGGATTCCTAAAGAAAGATTAAGAGCAAAATATACATAAATAACATTTACACATTGTAGGTGTATGTTTATATTTATCAACATGGTAAAAGCCTTCCCTGGGATATAGGCTACACATTTCTATTTAGACTAATGCTATTTTAAACCATATATATTGATACAATGGTATTCAATGTTTCAATGTCTATTTGGACTAAGGGTAGGGAAAACATGTGTTTGTTTGTTGTCTGTCGGCATTTACCTGTGGTGCACACACTGATGCCATTCTTGTCTCTGTGTGCATCTCCATACTTTGTTCAATGCAGTTGATTCCTTTGAATAGGTTGTTCTATACGGAGGAGAAAAACATTTTAAGCTATGATATAGGTTGATGATAATCTCTTTTGAATGATCCTGGTCATTGTTGACAAGAAGCCTACCTGTGCGAGTGCTTCACTAATATTGGAAAGAAGTCCTTGTGCGTGAGAGATGCAGGTGTCAGTTATCATGTCATTGCGCACCGGGTGCACTGGTACAGATTGGCACACGTGCCACAATGGACAGGTGAACGCCAGAAGCAGCAGCATGGGGGAGAAGTCTGGCAAAGAGAGAGAAGAACACAGGTTCCTGATCAACCTACAACATCACAAACCTAGAACTCACTTTCCAAATAATGTATACATTTCAGTTTAGAAAGATGAGCAAGTAGGCTGCACTTGTCAAATAAAGTGAAAAGACATGCTATTCCTTAGTTGGCCTATACAGTGTAGATCTACTTACAAAGTTTGATGTTTGGCATCTTGAATGACGAGGGTTATCCCAATTATTTTGTGACTGATTGGGTCCATACTGTGAGAGTCTGTATTTATGCAGTGCAGCACAGGGATTCCCCTGCCTAAACATACAAATACATTGAAAGCAGTCCAGCCAGCATTGTGTAGTTTCTGATCTATGATGATAATGTATAGTGAAACTGGAATTAACCCTTGTGCTGGTGAGGTGTTCCCTCAAAGGTGACGTATCATGGTGGCTATTGTTAGCAAGACTTCCAAGGAGTCTAATACTGTACATCAACTGCATCCTAGGCTGCTTTTACAAATGTTTATCATCTACTCACTTTATTCTCATAGGCTATCATCCAGATTATGGCACAGGTCATTGGCCATGGATGTCATTTAATGATAATCACTCTTTATTTGATTACAATTACCTTTTGTTTGCCTACCAATATGTCTGCGATGGAATAGATTAGATTCAAATGTATTGTCATTATACAGCACAAGTGTAGTACAATTAAAAAGACGTTTGGCATCCAACCAGAGTGCAAATGTAATATACAATGTACAGGTGATTAAATTGGGTACAAAATATACAAATTAGTACTACTGAGTGTAATGTTAATCAGATGTATGTACAGAGTTGTAGTATAATATGTACAGTGATACAGGTGTAAAGACAGTATGGTAGTAGTCATACTGGCCAGCAGCGTAACTAAGAATAGGATATGTACAGATAGATATAGGCCTACTATCTACAGATATGTAAACGGTCTATGTGCAGGTAAATAAAGACAGGTGTGGATATATATGCGGTGACAATAAATATATATATATATATGGTATATACAGCATTTGTACGTGCCATCATACAGAGCTATGGGTTATATGCAGGTGTATAAGTAAGTATATAGAGGGGTTATATGCACTTATATTCAGACAAATATATATATATATATATGCAGTAAATATAAGTAATATAAATATATAAATATGCGGTATACACAGCACTGTTGTACATGCTATCATACAGAGTATACAGGTAGACTATAGTATGAGGTGGGTAGTTAAAATGATTATGATTACTGTAGGGATTACACAAGGTCACCAAGTTTGGAGATGAGTTTGGAGGGGATGATGGTGTTGAATGCTGAGCTGAAGTTGATGAACAGCATTACAACTATACTATGATTGGTTGTAACAGAGCTTGACTTCTTAAATAAAATAAAGCTTGTCTTCTTAGATAAAGCTTGCCCTATAGAAATTGTAATATGCGTAGTAGGCTATATTTTGTATGGTAAATTGGAGATATCAGCATTTAAATAAAATAATCGAATAATTCAACTAGAATTAACTCAGATGTTTCTGCTTAGGAGTTTCTCTCATGCCTCATGTTGTGGGTTGGTTTCATGATCTGCAGGGAAACTCAACTAGGCGCTTTTGTGCGACTCGAGAAAGTGTGAATGAGGGGAGAGACATTTTCTATGTTGCACTTCAAACAACTTCCCCAGTGTTATTGAATTTGATTGATTGATTGAAAACTTTATTAACAGATTGCAGAATGGGTACAATACAGTACAGCTCAATACACACAATTGTTAAGGGGATGCAGACCAGAGAAAGACTTTCGTCTTGTTTACACCAGGGTCCCCCATTTTCAATTCATCAGGACATATATGACATACATGACATACAGATAGTCAGTACTGCTACATCTATACATTTATGACATACCAGATTCAGAATCACAGAGGTTTCAACTGTGTGTGTGTGTGTTTCTTTTTGCCTCGCACATTAAGGTAATTCTAAGCCAGGTTTCATAGGGTTAGCCCTATGAAACCTGGCTTAGAATTACCTTGTGATGTGTCGAGGCAAAAAAAAACTAAAAACACACACACAGTTGAAACCGCTGTAATTCAATAACACTGGGGAAGTTGTTAGAAGTGCAACATAGAAAAGGTCTCTCCCCTCATTCACACTTTCTCAAGTCACACAAAAGCGCCTAGCCCAGTTTCCCTGCTCTCTCACACATTCACAACAGCTGCTAGCATTTTATTAATGAGTTTATATCTATTAGATCACGAAACCAACCCACAACATGAGGAGAGAAACTCCTAAGCAGAAACATCTGATTTAATTCTAGTTGAATCATTAAATGTTTTTTTTAAACAGAGATATCTCTTATTTGCCATGCAAAATATAGCCATTACAATAAAGCAGTGGAATATACAGACTTTTCAACTGAAATCACACAAAATGTATTACAATTTCTATAGCGCAAGCTTTATTTAAGAAGTATTTAACTCATTGACTGCCACACTGTTTTTCCATCTTTACTCCCTGGCACCAGCGTTATTGACCATTTTCACGATGTTTGCGGACCGATCATATATTCTATATTATAGCTATGGAGACAATAGTATGGCTCATTTGACAGGCACTATTTATACTCCAACAGGGACAAAACAGTTTATTTCAACATACCTTTGTTTGTGCACTATACCACGCTAAAAATCGCCCCATTTCACAATAATCCAGGCTGGTTTTGAAGATCGTGAGATATAGTGTTTTGTGCGCATATGCGCAAATCTCGCGGCCGCTCGCCTGAAACCTATATTATTGCCAGGTCAAAGGTAAACACAACCATGTGTGATCATTACAAAAGTATGTTTTATGATGGGGTTCGGTAAAATAGACGTAAAATAGACATTACCTTTGTCAGCAGGTACTCCACTCTCGCTCCAAGTGTCTTGGATCAGAACACGATCAATACATATAACGTTAGGTGGCCCTCATCCGTTGTCTTCTTCTTCTATAGTCTGCTCAGGCCAGACTATACCACGGAGCCGAATAGGTTTCCTCATCGGGCGGTTTGACTATAGTATTTTCATGATTAACCAGAAGTGTAAATCTTATCATCCATAATCATCATCCATATCATCCATTTTGTCTTCTTCTTCATAATATCCAATAGTTCACTCTAGGCGATCGCCATTGTCGAACGTTAGATGGCTGTAGTTTGCTTACTGCTGCTCACCAGTGGCGGCTGGTGAATTCTTCTCCGGGGGGGGGGGGGGGGCGAAATTAATTAGTATCCCCCTCTAGTATCCCCCTCTAGAGAGAGAGAGAGAGAGAGAGAGAGAGAGAGAGAGAGAGAGAGAGAGAGAGAGAGAGAGAGAGAGAGAGAGAGAGAGACTCTCTTGTTTAAGTCGCCTCAGTCCAGCAGGGCTTGATAAAGTGTATACTGTATGTCCACTGCCCAGACTGCATCCAGACATATAGCTTGTTGTTGTTGTTGTTGTTGTTGTTGTTGTTGTTGTTGTTGTTGTTCTTACCGAAGTTACCGAACCAGCTAACTACTAGCAGACAACCAGACTAGCAGAGCGTATTTCCTAGTAGCCCCTTGAGGCGATGTAACGTGCCACTCTCAGCCAATAGTGACTACATCGGGCACTCGAGCAAGCGCCCTCTGGTATCGTATTTGACAGCGCTATGTTGTACGTACGTATTTATTTATACGTATTTGCATTTTGCCCTGTGAGTTGCGCAATTACGGCGGAGCAGAGATGAGCGCCCATGAAAACGGAGTGGAGGGGGCTAGGCGCTGGGGGATGAATAGGCTGCTTCCTCCTCACGCAAATAATTCTTTCTTCTTCTTCTTTTAACCAGGGAGGGTGGCGCTCTAGCGCCCATAGTGGACGAAACGCCACTGCTGCTCACAGGGGCGTAGCTGGGGGGGGGGGGGAGCTTAGGATGATTCCAAGGGCCCAGCCGTAGGGGGGGCCCCAAAATGTTTAAGTATTTAATTTTTTTTATTGCTAATTAAAATTAAATAAATGTATTTATTATTTAAATGCCTATATATCATATTCGACGCAGACGGTAGGCTATATATAGCTCATTTTGTTATTAATCTTATTAAACTCACCTCCGGTTTTGGGGATATTAGCCTCCGGATTCTATTGCCCCCTTCCCTCTGGACAGTGTCCCTGCGATACTATACGTGTATTCTGTTATTATAACAAACCGACCCTCTGATTGATTCAGTTCTCAATAATAGTCGGGCCAGACTTGCTGAAGAGGCGCTCCTCTGAACAACTATATGTGACGTCCCCCTCTCCTCCATGGGTGAAGCTCCTGTCAGTGGCAGATCCTGAATTCTACCTTTTGGGGATCATCTGAAACGGTGTTCTGCGAAATTCTACTACCTGCTGGCACGCATGGCGCACGCATGCGCATGACCCACAAACATATGTTTTTCATTGCACCATTTGAACTGTATATGCATGTAAATATTTGCATGTAATTGGCTTTGCAGCCGAATGTATTTGTAGATGATAAAATGTCGGTACACCTGTTGGAATTCGGAGTGAACTATAGGGTGACGTCACCCAGCTGTCCAAACATATAGGCGATTCGCGCTACGGCAGCAGTTCTCAGCAGAGTAGTAGAATTTCGCAGAACACCGGCTCGGACAGGTGACAGGCAGCGCGACTCGAGTGAGCTGCTCAGCAGCCTCGGCTGGAGATGCATCCTGCTGCAGGACCACAGCACCGACACTCTCAGGACCGTGACACTTTGCGGACCCACACTCTCCAGACCCTCGCTCCCATTGGCTGATTTGACCGTCCCACCCAATGGTTGAATTGGAGTGGGACGGTCACGTGACCCAAATCAGCCAATGGGAGCGAGGGTCTGGAGAGTGTGGGTTCGCAAAGTGTCGCGGTCCTGAATGTGTCGGTGCTGTGGTCCTGCAGATGGATACACTGGTTTGTGACGTCGCCCGATTTTTTTATTTTAAATATAAGAGGGTATTGGAACGAGGCATTAAATTAACAACATTTAAAACATTTTTTAAATAATAATCTTTTAAAGATAAAAAATTCAAAATTCAAAATATTTTTTTTATCTTTGAATTGCAGGACATTGTTTTGTTGTTGCGGGATGCGGGACAAACGGCCCAATATCAGGACTGTCCCGCAAGTCGCGGGACAGGTGGTCACCCTAGCTTAGGCGCGCTCGCATTCACTGGGGACCTACAAATACATTCTTTCATGGGGCCCAGAATCTGGAGCTACACCCCTGGCTGCTCACTCCCTAGTGCTTTGGTTGCTCTCACTGCGGCGTGGGGCGACCCCACACTAAACTGGCCCATGCAGTTCATAAGGTAGGCGATACTGCCACCTGTCAGGATTCAATCGTCATTGCAGGTCCCAGGCACACTCACAAAGGCCTGCACGAGTGTTTAGAATAAGAAAATAGAAAAAAAAGGAAAGAAGAGTTGGCTCTCAGAAATGAGATTTCTCGTTATTGGCGCTCAATGAGTTAAGAAGCGCTGTTACAACTATTTATAGTATTCCATTGCAGACATATTGGTAGGCAAACAACAGGTAATCGTAATCAAATAAAGAGTGATTATCATTAAAAGACATCCATGGGTCCATGTGAATACAGTGAGTAGATGATACATGTTTGTAAAGACAGCCTAGGATGCAGCTGATATACAGTATTACCCTCCTTGGAAGGGTTGATAACAATAGCCACCAATCCAATCCAATCCACTTTATTTATAAAGCACATTTAAAAACAACAAAGTTGACCAAAGTGCTGTACAAGTCCACAACATAAGATAAAACATAAAAACATAAAAATTGAATAAAAGCACACAATAAAAAGTACAATATGTCACATAAAAAGGCAGGTCTCTCAAAAACTGTTTACCATCACCATGATACATGATGACTTTGGGAGGAAATTAAGCATGCCCCTTCGTTTCCTCATACCCGGGCCTGCCCCCTATTCCCACGGTTCTGCCTATCCAGCCCAACCGAACCAATCCATTCAATACACAATTTGGCTCCCCTGACGCGGTTCTGAGGCGGCTTGCCATTCGTCCAAGTCCCCACGGTATTCCATTTAAAATCCCCTCTTTTTACTTTCCTCGTTGGACCTCGTTCACCAACAGTGTCGTAAGTTTCCTCTTAAATAACCTTGTTGGAAGTTCGTAAGAGAAAACCTACGACAGTTTCCCCCGGATTCATCAACGCGTGGAGAGATTCTCTTACGTTGTCCTAAATCAGTGTTTCTCAAAGTGGGGGGCGCGGCCCCCAGGGGGGGGCGCAGAGGCATGACAGGGGGGGCCTTGAGATTTATAAAAAAAAAAAAAAAAAAAAAATGTGGGTTACAGAAAATTATCACTAAAGTGCTATCTGTTGCAGCTGCACTGTTCTCCATGAAAATACCATATTTGGATAAGTTTGACCATTTCTCAAAATCTGAAAATCATTATTTAATAAAACACAGAAAAGGATCACCAAGTTACTCTCGATAAAAAAAAAACTTTACAGACAACATTGAGACAAAGCTTCCTGACACATCTCCATCCAAACTCTTGGAAGAACTCATTGAAATCTCATCTGATACCACCTGGAGAGCTAGTTTCAGAGTGTGGTGCTGAGTACCAAGTATCTCATGATGCAGCAGTTAAGGTGTTGATACCATTCAGCACCACATATCTGTGTGAAGCTGGCTTTTCATCCATGACAGCTCTGAAAACAAAATATAGGGCCAAGTTGAGCCTTGAGGATGACATGCGTGTTGCCTTGTCAAAGACTGACAGCAATAAAGACTGTTTGCTTATTTCCTATGTTCGCTTTGTAAATTCCCAGTCACTGAGCTCTTCAAAATTATTGACAGTTACCTGACAGAACATGGACTGAAATGGGAGAACTGTGTGGGCTTTTGCTCTGACGGTGCGCAGGCCATGGCAGGGAAAAGGAGGGGGCTACAGGCGCTCATCAAGGGGGTCTCGCCAAACGTGCAATGGACGCACTGTAAATTCACAGAGGCGCTAGCGTCAAGACAGCTTAGCCCTGAGCTGAATGAGGTTTTGACAGAAGTTATAAACGTGGTAAATTTTATCAAAACCTGACCCCTGAAAGCGCGCCTGTTCTCTGCGCTGTGTGAGGAGATGGGAGCTGACCATTCTGCAGTGCTGTTTCACAGCGAGGCAAGGTGGCTCTCGCGAGGGAAGGTGTTGTCAATTTGAAAGGTCACGATATTGGTGTTATTTCAATAAATTTAAACATGGCCCATTTCATGACTATTTTGTTGGGGCGAGGGGGGGGGGGGGGCCCAAGATATTTTGGTCCGCCAAAGGGGGGCCTGACAGAAAAAGTTTGAGAAGCACTGTCCTAAATGATCGTAGCTGCGAACTTGATTGAAGTACGTCACTCATTCATAAACTGGAAGCAAGCTCTTGTACACCTGCATTTGGGACGTGCACAGGACTTTAGAGGGGCAGGTGCTCAAAGGCTGAAAAGGGCACTATACCTGTGTGTGTTAGAACCGAGCGCGTGAAGCGCGCAAGCCCGATTTTTGGGGGCCCTTTTTATGCTTTTTGGGGGGTTTTGGTGATCAAATATTGAATATTGAACTATAATAATCAGTGCAGGAGCTCACTTATCCTTGAAAGACACTTTTATCACTGACTTAAAAGGCACATACATCTCCATAAATGTTCAGGGGGGAGGGAATAAGTGCTTACCCTACAGACCCCAAGAAGTGCTGTGTATTCTGTATTGTTTAATATAAATGCCTTTTTTATTCCAATCCCGATTTGTATTTGAGATTCCCAAATCCCATCGGACTTGACTTCTTCGTGTCCCTCAGTGAGTGTAATACCAGCATTCAACTGTATGGGCCACAGCGGTTTCTATCATCATCATCATCATCCCCACCCACACTATGCATAAAATATATAGGTCCGCGGAGAGGCACGCTGAGGAGGCCGTGCAAACTGCAATGGAATACGGGGCATCTCTCTCTCTTTACCTAATATTTTGATTCTATCCTGACATTTTCCAGTTGGAAGGGCAATCTATATGCGCAACGATAATTTTTATTTTTATTTTTATATATATTTATTTTTTAAATGGCACTTTTTTATGAGGCTCAAAAGGGCAGGTGCTCGAGCACCCCTTGGGCTCTATGTGTGCACGTGTCTGCATACACACACGCCCCGCCAGCTCCTTATAAGGTGAGGGCCGTGTGCAAAACAAAAGCGAGAGGCTCAACATTGCATCTCTGCTATGCTGACCCCTGTATTCACTGTAGCGCGCCCCCCCCCCCCCCCCCCCCCCCGTCCACCAGCGGTGCCACGCGTGTTCTCTGACACCTTTGTTTGAGTATTACTGAAGTGATGTGTTTAGATCTTGAGAGAAATTGTATACTGTATCCAGGGGTGTAAAGTACTTGAGTAATTGTACTTCATTACAATACTTAAGTACTGTTTTGGGGGATTTGTACTTTACTCAAGTATTATTAGGTTTGTATACTTGTACTTATTTCAGAGAAAACAAACATACTTTTTACTCCTTACATTTAAAATGCAGACCTACAAAGTACAAATCTCGCAGGTCCAACCATTTTAATTAGTATATTTGTTTCTCTGGCCGAACTAACGCTAACGTTATTAATCCTGCGGCCGCACTTCATTTAAAAACAGCCAATCAAATCCCAATCAATAGAAAATGAACCCGCCCATACTCATGCTCATTGGTCCTTTGCCCTGGAATAAAAAAAAGTTTTTACTTTTACTTTTTAGTACTTAAGTACATTTAAAAGAAGAAACTTTTAGACTTTTACTCAAGTGTGTTTTTAGCCAGATACTCTGACTTTTACTTGAGTACGTTTTTGAGACGGTACCCATACTTTCACTTAAGTATAATTTCTGGGTACTTTTTACACCCCTGACTGTATCTAATAATAGTGACAACATCAAGTAAATCAAATTCATGTTTAAAGGATTTATTCATCCTACATCCGTGCAATTAATCACTGTCGGACTTGGACAGCGCGTCTGTTGTCCGGGGGCAGCGGGGGGCACAGCTGGTGGACGGGGGGGCTGAGGGGCACCGCTGGTGGACGGGGGGGCAGCCCGACCTCCCACCAGCAGTGTCACGCGCCCCCGTGGCAACACGGTCCGGGTGATGCTGGACAGCCAGTAGAGGGTCGCCAACAGCCTAGAGAGGTTTGCTAACAGCCAGGAGAGGACCGCAGTGGTGATGGAAGCGCTTGTTGGAATGTTTCTTCACTGGCTCGTACAATGTATACAATAAGCAATGTAAAAAAATACAAATAAAACCAACAATAAATAATAACAACAGAGAACATGGCAGATATATAGCCTAGCCCTAGTCACCTTTGAGAGAACACCTCAAAGCGCTTGCTTCTGAACCTGAGCCCTAAGCCTCAGGTTCAGGAGCAAGCGCTTTCATCCAAAAACCTCGCTGGAGTCTCTTCCCAGAATGCAGTTTGAAGAAAGTAGAGTTTTTCTTGTGTAAAAGATAACTTTAGACAACAAAAGGGTCTATATACAAATTGACACCATTTAATGGAGTGTAATAATAACTGTTTTACTTTCAACATCCTTTTATTAGAAGAAGAAAAAAAGGGTTGAATATGCCGATCACTAGGCCTGCTGCTCGATATCTATAATTCAAATTAATAAAAATAAACGGATTGGTAGTGAGTAAGGTAGCAAACCAACTTGCAAACAAACACATTGAATACCGTTCATTGATCAAGGCCACTATAGGGCCTAGTAATGTTGTGCTTTTGACCTTATTATGACCTTATGCCCTACTTGAGATATTCATGATTATTAAGTTAGGCACATTTGTCAAAATAAGTACATTTAAATCTATTGAATTGAATAGGCACAGGCTGCCTATAGAATGTTTGCTTGTTGGATGGTCAGTTTACAACGTTTCTATATAGAATTTGTCATAGGCCTCTCAGCCAGCGCTGCCACAAAACCTCATTCAAACCGATTCACAGGGGTACATAGAGGACCTACAGTATGTACATAACCACAAATTTACTTAAAATAATCAGCACAGCTGTGATAATAGACTGAGACAAATGATTATTTTCATGATCTATGACCATAATTGTCCAGTAATATTTTTTCTTAATGAGCTGAGCGACTATACATACACTATATGCTTTAAGGTGGCTTCAGAAATCTTCGGAAACCCAACACCAAAATGTCAATGTGACCAGTGAATCTCCTGTTCAGTAAGTCAGGCCAATCTTGTTTCCCATGGAAAATTATTTGTGTGTGTGTTTGTTTGCACAGGGGATTCTATAAGCAATGCATCACCATTCACTAATTGCACCAATAGATGACCCTGGCTGAGAAGCAGCAGATAAACTATAATGGCCACATGCTAATTTCTTGACAAGATGATTATGGGAATAGAGGGGAAACAGATGAATATTATGTAAATTAATTAATACAAAATGTATGCTGAAAAAACATTTATTTCACAAGATTCTCACACACATTAGTCAAGTGAACAATTGTAGTTGTTGGGTTGAAACAATAAATAGTTCTCACCACCACCATAGCCCTAGTAGAATAAATACCCTGTAATCTATAAATAGATATAACATCAAGCCATCGTGAATATGAAAAAAACGAATGAATAAATAAACAAATGACAAATAAATAGATAGATTAATAAATAAAGTTGGAACAGTGTTTTACTGTTACAACTGCTGTATTATGTTGGTGTCTTGGACAGTTTCTGTAGAGAACAGTCCTATATAGCTTTTTGTAAGTATTAACCTAATACATTCTAGTTCCCTCTGAAGATGCTTCATCTATTGTTAAGCTGCACCATGGATGTAACCAAGGATTCTGTTGATTGTGATGGTTCTGATCCGGAAGCCTTTCAACGCTTTACAGAGGTGAAGTCTCTCATCATAGGTGCTCGTCGGACGGTCTTGGGTAGCCTGCCATGATGGAACAGATACAACATCATGAAAGCTTTGTTCCAGTTCTGTTGCACATAAGCTGAGAATTTTTATTTGCATGATGATTTAAATGTGTGGACATCTTCCCTTCTTATGGATTATATTCACACCCTGCACCCTACATAGCTAAACATAACAGTACATGGTGAACGGTAGCCTATATTCCACTGATATTACAATAAGATTGTAAAAAAAACACAATACATTAAGGAATACTCTACATTCACAAATCGATCACGTGACAGTTCTCGCTTTAATTAAAGGGTATAGAGAGTGAAGTCATACAGTACATATATTGAGAATTTTTAATAATGACTTCAGAAACCTTCCATTAAACTTCTATGTAGGCCAGCTTGTGGACTTGACCTATACTTTAAAGTTTAAACAATCTCTTACCTGCATTGGGAGTGAGACTTTGGACGAATATCGTGGAAAACAGGTCTGTTGAGAGCAAAGTTGACATTAAAGTAGGTTTAAACATGTTCTGGTGTGATGTCACAACAAACAGACATGTTATCACAACAGAAATCTATATTTTTAATTTTTTTTTGCAAAATCAACTCTGCCTCTCTTTGTTAACTACAACAAGCAATGCTGTTTGTTATTTAAGATGAGGTCGGACTCGGCACTGACAGATTTGTGTTCATTGTGCTGCTTTTATAAAGCCTCAAATGACGGCTTACAATATTTCATGAAAGCAAAGTGTTTCGTTTGTCTAAGATTTAAAAAGGTTTAAACTTTACAGCACTGACAAAGTTGAACAAAGTGCTGTACAAGTCCCACAAATATAAAAAAATAAGTATTATTATTTTTATTATTATTATTATTATTATTTTTTAATCTCGAAGCTTCGAATTAAAATCGAATCTCGGCCCTGAAGGATAACCCCCTCTACATCGTCTGGGCCAGCAGCACAGAGGCACACATCGGGCACCGCCCCCACCCCCTCCCCCTCCAGACGACCACCTACTACTCGATCGGCACGCAGGCCAACCCCCGAGCAATCAGCATTTTCAAGGTGTGTAACTTGGTCTCAACTATAATACATACTTTTGTGATACATTTGACTGTACTTACTGTTTACATACCTGTAATTACTGTATATGTTTAGTTCAAGTTACATTTTACTCCTGCTAACTACCTGTGTTGTGCAATGACTATATTTTAATCAAATGTATCACTCTGTTTCCATATGATAGTGGGCTTGAAGAAGACGGCTGTATGCCTGTGTACTTGGGGGAAGATGCCACGACTGGCCGCAGGAGGTGCGTGCTCTGTATGGAGAAGGCTAAGGAACAGGGGCAATTAAAGACCACAGTGATCAAGACCCCTATCTCCTGCACCAACTGCAAGGTTGCATTGTGCTTCACATCAACCAGGAACTGTTTCTTGGAGTACCACGAGAGGCTCCACTCAGGGGTGATGTAGTGTGCAGTAACTAATTGTACTTGTAGGGCTGTCAACGAATATTCTATATTGAAATTAATAATCCACTTGTAAAGACCCCTATTGTATATAGTAGGCTTTTTGTTACATTTTTTATTGCATTATTTGCACTTTGTTTAGCATTTTATCTTTGTATTTTTGTGTTTTCGTACATTTGCCAAGCAGAGGTGATGCACCCAGACTTTACTGAAACCTATCCCTGAAGTTACAATTTTATTGCATTATTTGCACTTTGTTTAGCATTTTATCATTTTATCTTTGTATTTTCGTACATTTGCCAAGCAGAGGTGATGCACCCAGACTTTTACTATTTTAATTTTTACAGATTTATAATAAACAACCCCATTTGGAGGCAAAACTATACAAATTGTTGTTTTTTATTGATTTTATACTGTGCACAATGGTAGAATATGATGATGCACAGGGTACATGTCATACTCAAAGTCTGCATTATGTGGCAATAACCTCCTGTAGTGATCATAAGTGTTTTTTTCCAGCCAAATTCCATTGAAACCCATTTGGCACATTTTGGGCACTTTTTGGGTATCCCAGATGTCCTTTGAGTGTCCGCCTGGTACTACACCTATTAGAACTGCTCTGGAAGCTATGTCCTTTGTTCAATTGCTTAGCCTTTTGGTACAGTTGTTGTCAGGAAGTTGCTGAATGAGCTCAGTGGCATCCTTTCAGGTTTGGACATTGTTAGCATGGTGTTATTCACTGTCAAACATGAGGGAAAAATCTATATTTCTTCTTTGGTTCATCACAATTTACTCATAGCATATTACCAGACACAATATTTATAACACTGGGAATACATTCCCTGAGTTCCATAGATGTTCCTAGATACCAAGAACATGCAAATGGTCCTTGTAGAACTGGAGCAATCTTCCATTTTACTTGGGTATGTACTTTTGGCAAATTTTCGAGAAATTTGGCTGGGGTGGAACAGGTTAAGTCATATATATATATGAATTTTGAAATTGACCTCAAACCCTGCCCTCTTTTCTTGACCCTCCACTCATAACTGTTGCTTCCCAGCATGCAGCGTGGCAGTTACCAGAGGCCCTCCATTGAGCCAAGTTCAATAAAACAATTTAAATCCACAATAATGTATCCCGCTGTGCAGTGTATGACAAATAATAAAGATCTTACCTCCAGGACCTCATGAAGGCTTCGCTCAGTAGAACTGAGTAGCTGGTCATGATCTGGATAGGCTGCTAGCTTGTTGGTGTAGTAATGCAGATCTTCCACAATATTTGTTAGGCATGACTCCTACATGGGAAATAATAATAATAATATGGTCATAATAATAATAACAATAATATCAATTACAATAATAATCACAACTAAAACTATTAGTAGTGTTAGTAATAATAATCAAATATGATTTGGTTCAATAAACATGTTTTGCTAGGGTTAATGTGACTTATTGAATCAAATAGAATCAAATATCTTGGGACAAAAATGCACGTACTGTACCTGGTCAAACTCTAATCCTGTGACTCCATTGCATGTGGATTCCTAAAGAAAGATTAAGAGCAAAATATAGATAAATATAACATTTACACATTGTAGGTGTATGTTTATATTTATCAACATGGTAAAAGCCTTCCCTGGGATATAGGCTACACAATTATATTTAGACTAATGCTATTTTAAACCATATATATTGATACAATGGTATTCAATGTTTCAATGTCTATTTGGACTAAGGGTAGGGAAAACATGTGTTTGTTTGTTGTCTGTCAGCATTTACCTGTGGTGCACACACTGATGCCATTCTTGTCTCTGTGTGCATCTCCATACTTTGTTCAATGCAGTTGATTCCTTTGAATAGGTTGTTCTATACGGAGGAGAAAAACATTTTAAGCTATGATATAGGTTGATGATAATCTCTTTTGAATGATCCTGGTCATTGTTGACAAGAAGCCTACCTGTGCGAGTGCTTCACTAATATTGGAAAGAAGTCCTTGTGCGTGAGAGATGCAGGTGTCAGTTATCATGTCATTGCGCACCGGGTGCACTGGTACAGATTGGCACACGTGCCACAATGGACAGGTGAACGCCAGAAGCAGCAGCATGGGGGAGAAGTCTGGCAAAGAGAGAGAAGAACACAGGTTCCTGATCAACCTACAACATCACAAACCTAGAACTCACTTTCCAAATAATGTATACATTTCAGTTTAGAAAGATGAGCAAGTAGGCTGCACTTGTCAAATAAAGTGAAAAGACATGCTATTCCTTAGTTGGCCTATACAGTGTAGATCTACTTACAAAGTTTGATGTTTGGCATCTTGAATGACGAGGGTTATCCCAATTATTTTGTGACTGATTGGGTCCATACTGTGAGAGTCTGTATTTATGCAGTGCAGCACAGGGATTCCCCTGCCTAAACATACAAATACATTGAAAGCAGTCCAGCCAGCATTGTGTAGTTTCCTATCTATGATGATAACGTGTTATTGAAACTGGAATTAACCCTTGTGCTGGTGAGGTGTTCCCTCAAAGGTGACGTATCATGGTGGCTATTGTTAGCAACACTTCCAAGGAGTCTAATACTGTACATCAACTGCATCCTAGGCTGCTTTTACAAATGTTTATCATCTACTCACTTTATTATCATGGGCTATCATCCCAATTAATGGCACAGGTCATTGGCCATGGATATAATGTAATGATTTGATTACATTACAGTATACTGTAATGGCTTTATTTTGCATGGTAAATTAGAGATGTCCCTGTTTAAATATATATATATTTTTATTATGATTCAACTAGAATTAAATCAGATGTTTCTGCTTAGGAGTTTCTCTCCTCATGTTGTGGGTTGGTTTCGTGATCTAACAGATATAAACTCATTAACAAAATGGTAGCAGCCATGTTGTGAATGTGTGAGAGAGCAGGGAAACTCGACTAGGCGCTTTTGTGCGACTTGAGAACGTGTGAATGAGTGAATGTTATTGAATTACAGCGGTTTCAACTGTGTGTGGGTTTTCTTTTAAGCCTCGACACATCATGAGGTAATTCTAAGCCAGGTTTCAGGGCTCAGTTCATTCAAAAGTACAAAATAAATTGTATCTCGTGGGGAAAAGAATTCAACGAATAAAGAGACACTTGATGTAACACACTTAAAACATTTATTATTATATATTTTTTCCCACTATAAACAATGCAGGTTATTTGGAGGATACAATAGAAAAAAGAGAGCCAAGTTGAAACAGTGTTAAATGACATTCTTAAAAAGCTGAAAATGAGAGAGAGAGAAAGAGTGGGAGAGAGAGATGGGAGGGAGGGAGGGGGGGAGAGAGAGAGAGAGAGAGAGAGAGAGAGAGAGAGAGAGAGAGAGAGAGAGAGAGAGAGAGAGAGAGCGAGCACTTGATTACATAACATAACCAGACAGTATGTGTGTTCTTCACCCCTGAAGTAGTTTTCAATTATTCATTTCCATAAAGTCCATAAACATTTTAAAAGGTGAAATAGTAAATATTTTTAAGTGCTAACTTTTGATTCTATCAATACATTTGTCACATATTTTCAACAGGGTGGAGGTTGGGGAGTTGCTCAAACAGTCTAAACTGAGTCAACATCATAACAATGTCTCCCCTTTACTTACATGACCTTGCCATAATAATACTCAGAACCCCACATATAATTTTTCATCTCATCTGTCACACAAAGAATGAGATCAATACATCCAGACAGTAAAGCTCAAAATAAACACCCAGTAAAGCTCTGAATACATCATGATAAAAAGCATGTGGAAACTGTGCAACAAACAGCTTATCAATTTACATCCATTTGTGTGTCTAAAAATGATCGGTACACAAGACCT